>NC_053023.1:216954548-217155284 GCF_003073215.2 Triticum urartu
GTTCACCTCACGAGCAAACTGCTTGAAGATGCGCTGGGAAGCCGGGGCCTGAGCACCGCCCGAGATGCAAGCAATGGCGTGTGGCTCCTAGAGGCCCCTAGCCCCCTCGTCCTGGTGGTGATCATCATTCCATCTTGAAAGTGCGTTATATCGACTAGAGGGGGGGTGAATAGGCGATTTTTATGAAATTCTTCACTGAGGAATTTGCCGGTGAGGAAATTACTTAGTGAAGAACTACTAGAAGCGGAATAAGTACTTAGAAGTAAACATAACTGAAGGCAAGCATGGTCATCATGATGAAATGAAGACAAGCACAGAGTACTGAAAGCGTAATCACAGGATAACACAGGATGAAGACAAACAGACTGAAGAAATTGAACTGAGGAAATTGAGAAAATCTTTAGTCAGAGTCTTCAAACACAGATAAGAACAAGCATACAACACAGTTATGAGGAAATGAAAGAGTTGAGGAAATAGAACTAGTAAGCTTGGTGAAGACAATGATTTGGTAGACCAGTTCCAACAGCTGTCTCAGTTGCACGTCTGGTTGGAGCGGCTGAGTATTTAAAATCGAGGACACACAGTCCCGGACACCCAGTCCTGAGCACGCAGCTCAGGATACCAAGTCCTCACCGTATTCTCCTTGAGCTAAGGTCACATAGACCTTGCCCAATCACTCTTGGTAAGTCTTCAGGCGACTTCCAAACCTTCACAAGCTCGGTCACTCGGCGATCCGCAATTCCTCTTGGACGCTCTAGACCATGATGTCTAACCATCTGGAAGAAGCACAGTCTTCAAAGGTAACAAGCATCGGATCCACGCAGGATCAATCTCTTCAGTGATGCTCAATCACTTGGGGTTTGTAGGTGTTTGGGTTTGGGTTTTTCCTCACTTCATGATTTTCACTCAAAGTCCTCGGAGGATGGGTTGCTCTCAAATGACAAGTGTCAGTTTCTCTCGGAGCAGCCAAACAGCTAGTGGTTATAGGGGGCGGCTATTTATAGCCTAGAGAGCAGCCCGACATGATAAGACATAAATGCCCTTCAATGATATGACCGTTAGGTGGATAGATATTTTGGGACAGCTGGTGCATAGCACAGTAACGGTCGGAATTTTGAGTAGAAAAATCCTCAAGGCTATCATGTTCCTCACTGTGTAGACAATCCGCACTGGCGAATTTCTAACTCCTCAGTCAGAACAAATTCCTCAGAGACCAGAAGAACTTCGTCTCTGTCACTAAAGAATATGACTGGACTGTATGAGATTTCCAATGGCTTCACTCGAAGGGATTGGTAGGTATAGGATATTGAGTTGAGCATCACATGGAAATTTTTCCTTAGTATTTCCTCGACCCCCTTTAACAGTACGGTGTTTCCTATGACTAAAGAAAGAGAAAATGAAACTACGAAAACAAAAGTTTTCACGCTTCATGTTCCTCGAATGAATACCAAGTCTTCACGGTCACACCAATTTCTTCACTTTCAAA
Source organism: Triticum urartu (assembly GCF_003073215.2). Taxonomy (NCBI): domain Eukaryota; kingdom Viridiplantae; phylum Streptophyta; class Magnoliopsida; order Poales; family Poaceae; genus Triticum; species Triticum urartu. The sequence goes on from NC_053023.1 coordinate 216,956,035, forward strand.
GTCTTTAGAAAGTCTTCAGAAATCCAAAGTCTTCAGTCGAAGAACTTCATTTTTAGGGGTCAACTTTCTCTGTAAATATCAAACTCCTCATAGACTTATAGACCTGTGTACACTCACAAACGCATTAGTCCCTTAACCTATAAGTCTTCAATACACCAAAATCACTAAGGGGCACTAGATGCACTTACAATCTCCCCCTTTTTGGTGATTGATGACAATATAGGTTAAGGAGATAAACATATGAAGTGTAAATACTGATATTGAGGAATGTGATTGCAAGATATAGAAGAACTCCCCCTTAAGATGTGCATAGTGAGGAATTTGCTTTTGAAGCAATGCACACTTGAAGAGTTGAATCATGGAGATCTCCCCCTATATCTTGTAATTCATACACGCATTTGACATATCACAATGAAGAATTTGAAATGCATGATGAAATATGGTGACTGATGTAATTCAGCATGCGTGCATTAGCATATATGAGGAATAAGCATGCAGAAAAACATATCAAAAGTATCAGAGAACCATCGGGTTTAAGTTTACAACTCGATGCAATAAAGTCTTAGAAGAACGAGAGTTATAACTTAACAAGAAAAACGCCCATATAGAAAGACTCGCTTGAAGACTAACTCAAAATTCTCCCCCTTTGTCATCAAATGACCAAAAGGATCGAATATGAGGACTAACACCCCTGAAGAATATCAAGTTGATGAAGGAGCGCTAGCATTGTTGGGGTCGTTTGTTGTAGTAGGGCCTGCCGCAGTGTCGTCCAAGTCTTCATTCTCATCAGTGTCACGCGATGAAGAAAATGAGCTGGCCACCAGAGAAGGAACCTTCACCTTCTTGAATTTCTTAGGTGGAGGTGCAGACCAGTCAAAATCTTCCTTGAGACCCATTTTCTTCAGATCGTCTTCACCATACAAATGTGACAGTATTGCCTAGGTGCGACCAAAAACTTCATGGAGGTAGTAATGGTTTTTCTTCACTGCATTGTGTGTAGCAGTCATGTTGTGAAGAAATGAACCAAACTGATGCTTAACCCATTTATGATTTCAATCCACCTTCTGGTGAAGACTAAGCAGAAGCTCACGATCAGTCATCACACGAGGAGCTGTGGCTTGAGGAGTAGACTTGGGTGCATTGGCAGAGTCATGTGTGGCAGAGTCATCATTGGTGGAATAAGAGGCAGCTTTGCGAAACTGGCCATCCAATGGACGAATGCCTTCATCTATAACAGCTGGTGCCTTGCCCTTTTCATCAACTGACGAATAGGTCTACTTGAGGACTTCAATCGGGGGCAAGTAGCTGAGATGATTCTGAAAATCAGCTTTGTAGTTGAGCGAAGACCTTGTCTTGAGGAATCTCATAATCCAAGGTGCATAAGGCTTCAGCTCAAACGGAGACAATGCAACATTTGCCAGAGTCCTCATGAAGAAATCGTGATAATTGACAGGAATGCCATGAACGATGTTGAATACCAGATTCTTTATGATGCCAACAATTTCCTCATCTGATGAGTCGTGGACTTTGATAGGACTCATTGTCCTCGTAAGAATACGATAGACAGTTCTGGGCACATAAAGTAATTCCTTCACGAGGAATTTGGTTCTTGGTGCCTGACCTGGCTTAAAAGGTTTCATCAGAACCTGCATGTAGTGATTTGTAAGCTCCGGTTCACTGTAGATGCAACGAGCTTCTTCAAGGGGAGGACTGAGTGGTAAGGCACAAAGCAATTCAGAAGATGATGCAATGTAGTGAGCGTTTTCAGACATCCAGTCCAGCACCCATGAATTCGCCCTATAGTGAGTCGTATTACAATTCACTGGCCGTCGTTTTACAACGTCGTGACTGGGAAAACCCTGGCGTTACCCAACTTAATCGCCTTGCAGCACATCCCCCTTTCGCCAGCTGGCGCGAAGCACGGCAGAGATTCCATATCCACGTGAGGAATGTGCTCATGGTAGAAGATTTTCTCTTTGTTGAACAACACTGAGGAATAGAAATTGGCTTGACTAGCAGTCCAGAAACGCCTCTTCCTAATGCGAGCAGAGTTATAAGGGTTGTAGTCTTCGAACAATACATGCTCGCCGAAGAAATCATCAGCCTTGAACTTTTGCTTGCGTGAGAATGGTTCCTTTGGCTTGGGCAGAGGAGTGTCAGTGAGTTGCATCACGACCTCAGGAATCGCAATCTCAGGTTCTTCAGGCTGAGGAATTTCTGGTTCCTCTTCAGTGGCAGTCTGTGTCTTCAGATGTTCAGCAGCAACAGTTTCTTCAGCGCTAGTGGCTGGAATTTCCTCATGTAAAAATCAACTCCTGGTGCTATAGTGAAGCACTAGAACTGTGATGACAGAAGTAATGATATAGTTTTGCATCTTAATTTATTGCTATGGCTGGAATGAGCAATTGTTTTGCCACTGATTTGATGCCACTCTTAATGTAATATGTAATTATCTCAACTTATGCAAACATGGATCTTCTTTGAAGATACCATATATTTTAGTGGAACTGCACAAGAAGATGTTGGAAACAATAAACTAGTCGAGGAGTATATAGTAAGCATGGCAACTACAGTAGATAACAACAGATGGTTCCGAAGAAGTGCTTGATTTGTATGCTCTACACAATAAGCCTCCTGAAAAAGGTTTTTACTCCCCACAGATTTCATCCATATGATTGAGCTTTGTCATCTCTATTGGTGTTGTGCTACTGTGTAGATACTATCATGAGAAAGTGGTATTGTCCTTGCGAAGTGCTTCATCTGTGTTGTTTTAAATATTTCCTTTCCTTTTTTGAGCAAACAGGGATGCTAGCATTTAGTTGTCCTCTTGTCTTTGCACAACAGAATCGTCCTCCTCTGAAGAAGAATATGGAGTACGTGAAGTGACTAGTTCCGATTATGCCAGGATGAAGAAGCCCTGTGTATCTTCTCATCAGAAGGAACAGTTGAAGGATGGTTACATTATTCCGCACAAGACCAAACTAACTTCTCATAAGGACTAACAAATCCCATCTTTTTTGCTGTGATGCGCAAGTACAATGTTGTTCTAGGATTCTTTCCGGTGAGTTCCATTTTTTTAAAGTGTGCTCTACATGGACCATGTTGGTGCCTGTTTAAACTGTGAATTCATAGTACAATTTGCTTTATACTAATCACTTATTTTGTATCAGTGCAAATAGGAGTGCTCAGCTTGATTTCAATGGGAACTGCACAAAATGTTCATGAATACATCGACTCATTCATTTCCACCAAAAGAAAGGAGGTGCCGATATGTTCAAGGCGTTGCAACATATAAAGGAGAAATCATACAAGCTACGCGCGAATTTGGTTGATTTTGGTGGAACTGCACAAAAAGAATAGCTGGTTTATTTAGCACGAGGTGCCATATGTCAATGTCCAAACTGATGGCAAACCCTGCCCATTCCACAATCTTAGGCATTTGATATTTTGGAATGGGATAACCTTGTAAAAGTTTGCTCATTGATGTACGCAAAACAACATGCATTTGAAATTCTGGAATGGGACAACCATGTTAAATTTTGCTCATTGATGTTAGCAAGAAGACATGCATTTGATATTTTCGAATGGGACGCCCTTTGCTGTCAGCATCATCGAACATTTTTTTTATTTATTGTTTATTTGTGAAGTAAATATTGGCTCTGACATGTGAATCACTGAGATGCATAATCATCAATTGTTTCGAATGTTCTCTATGAATTGCCAGGCCTGTGTGTTTGATTGCAATGTACAGGAACGCTAAAAAGTAGCTCAAACTCTTTGTACTCCCTCTATTCCTTTTTACTTTGCATATTAGTTTTATTTCAAGTCAGTTGATTTACATTGTGAATGTTCATACTTTTTTCTAAAAGAGTGGTCAAAGTAAAGATACTTTGACTGTAGACAAAACTTGTATACAGAGTAAAAAGGACCGGATGGAGTACATGTGAAACTGCTGCAAACAAGGTGATCACCCTGGGAATAATCCTAGTACGTATTGTTTTGCATGTTCATCCAATACCAGTGACACAATAATTCCAATTAATCGAACTAAATTCACTCATACACGGTCGGATTTCATATAAACATGCCAGATTTCATTGCATTTCATACATTCTTCAACTAAAAAGGGGTGTGCTGGAGGTATAATTAATTAACCGAATCAACCCACCTGTGTCTGGTTAGCCGAACAGAAGCTTATTCTCCAGGGGACTGAGCTTCAGTGACTTAACTGCAGGTGCAGATGCGTAACTGATATGTGGCCCAGATGCATGTTGGGCCCACGTGTCAGTGACCCAACTGCACCAGCAGTTAAGTAACTGAAGCAGCATCCTTCTGCAACATAGCTCTCCGACTCCACGTCGCCGCCAAGAAGCTAATCGACCGTCAATGGTCAACCCGCCTAGCTTGGCTTCAACCGAAGGGTAGCAGCGCCGGCCTTACTTGGACCCGAGCGGCAGTGACCTACCGTGTTCTACTCTTCATCGTTTTCTGTGTGGCGCGGCCTCGTTTGCAGCGAGGCGGGGCCTCGATGGAGGCGGTGATGTCCTCTGTCTCGTTACCGGTGGGGCGGCGCCTCAGCGGAGCGGGGGAAATCCTCTGCCTCGTTGTCGGCTGGGTGGGGCCTCGGCTGAGCCGGTGGTGTCCTCTGCCTCGTTGTTTGCGGGGCGAGGCCTCGGTGGAGTAGGGCCTCGCGCGAAGCCAGTGAGGTCCTCCGGTTCGGTGCCGGCGGGGCGGGGCCTCGGCAGAGCCTGTGGTGTCCTCTACCTCGTTGGTGGCACCGCGGGGCCTCGGCGGAGCAGGGCCCCATCGATGCCAGCAGAGCGGGGACTCGTCGGAGCCGGCATTGTCCTCTGCCTCGTCCTCGCTGTCACCAAACACTGCCTCACCCTCTTCATCGCCCTCTTTGTAGGCGGCCGCAGCCTCCGCCACCCGCATGCGGTACCGCCAGCGCTTGAGGCGGCCCTCATGGGCAGAGCGGTACCAGTCGAGCAGCGCCTCCTGCTCGGCCCACTCCGCAGCGATCTGCTCCTCCACCTGCAGGTGCTCTTGGAGGAGATGGTGGTTGTAGGCGGCGTCAGCCTGCGCCTCCCGGAACTGGTACTCATGCTTCTGCCTCACCGTGTCCATGTATTGGGCACGGGCCACGCCGATGGTCATGGTGCAATGCACCGGCGAGTATGGCACGGAGGAGGGGGTTGGTGCCGGATCGTCGACTATCGTGTTATCCATTGGGACGTCATCGTCGTTCGGCTGCCTGCCGGCCAGCCAGTCGGGAGCAATGGCTGTCATCTCCTTGTGGTCCGTCCATCCCGAGAGCGCTGGAGCATGAGAAAGCCATGGTGGGCAATAGTGGTGTGGACAGGAGAAAGGGAATGGAGGCGGATGACTCCGGCTATGGCCGGCGCAGCAATTTATATAGCAATGATGGGCGGCGGAGGGACAGACGTGTGGTGCCGGAGTAGCTGCCTCGACAATTGCATATCATTAATGTGGGTGGCAGACGGACGGACAGACGACACTTGTGTCGTTTGAAGGCGGAGCAATCGCCTGCACCGGGAAGCGGGGCGGGCGGCGCTGACTGTTTCGGGCGAAATGTGCGTGTGGGAGAGGGAGGTGGTCTAGGTGGGCCACGACAGTCAGACTCGTGCTTGGCAAGCGTGTCGGTCCAGCAGCCGGACATGCTGGCTCGCCAGCGAGCTTGCTGAGCTGAGCGTCGACAATTAGACGATGGACATAGCTTCCGACCAGGAGCCGGCGCCAGTGTCCAAGCCGGTTCATGCCATGTTCACCATAGAGCAGGTGCGGCCGCACTTCGACGCCCTAATGGCGGAAGAGCTACCAGCGCAGGAGGACCTATGCTGCAACCTCCGTCTCCTCAACGAGCAACGGTGAACAAGCGAACGACAATGCCATCGTGGACATGTGGCCCTATGTTCCTGGCCTCCCGAATGAGCAGCGGGCGCTGTATCAGACCATCCGTAGGGCCCGCGAGGCCCTCTCTGTCATCCTTTGAGTTGTTGCGCTCGCCGTGGTGCCGCTGTCTCACGTTTTCAACATGGTCAACAGACATGAGCAATGATGAGATGACTTTACTTGGAGAGGATGACAGTGGGGACCCACCAGGGCCATAGTCGCACGTATGCAAGTGCCTCCTTATTATATACAACTATAATATATTTTGCTTCCTCTTGGTGTCCTGACATCACGGTCCCACACCATTATTAACCTATGTAGTCAATAAACGAGATAATTGCACAAGGAGCGGCCGACAGGTGGGACCAAGCAGCTCGAGCAGTATTTGTGTTTTTGAGGTGTGAGCACTACAGAGTTTTTCTTGAGCGATGTTTTCGTTGTTGTTCAGATGAGAGTAGGGTATTAACTGGGCGGGCTATGTCCCGTCTAGCCCAGGCCAGATATCCAGCCAAGATATTAATTTTTTTTCAAGCTGAAAATGGCTAGCCCAGCTATACTTTTTTTGAGGAATACCCAGACAAGGTCAACTTGTTATTCTCCGCCCCGCTGGGCTGCAAATCTTTCCAAGGTGGGATGCATTAGGCTTAAGAAGGAAATGGGCTTTAAGAAATAATAAATGGGATGTCATTATAAAAATTGGAATTAACTATAAAAAATACACCAAACACGTAATTAGTTTATTTTTTTTTGGATTTTGAAAATTTTAATTTCATTAATTGTTGCGCGCGCAATGTTTCATTGGAATTTTTACGTAATACAAATTCATATTGAAATTGTATTTAATCTGACTAGAAATTTTGGGATAAAAATATTTCGAAATTCAAAAATGGGTTGGTTGAAATTCTGTTTTATTGAATTCTGTTTTGAATGGTTGGTTGAAATTATTAATCATTGCCCTAGCTAGAAAATGGGATGTACTTTTAACAAACTGTAAATGGGTTGTAGTAAGTTCCATTAGAATTCAAAAATGGGTTGTACATTCTTGCAAATCGCAAATGGGGTATAAGTTCTCTGCCACACACTTGTGGGCATACAAAGTTGACGCGTCCCCTAAAAAAAGTAAGTTGAGGTGTATGCAAGGCTTTGTCAACTTATAGTCAACACACGGTTCTAGCAGCAGTGGCCGTTGGATGTCCATCCAACGGATGTTGTGCTTCTTCTTCAATCTCGGATATTCTAGCTTTAGACGCCCAAAAAATGATTCCTCCCCCTGACATCTGGGGCGCACCATTTCAGAGGCTGACCTGTGGGCCTACTAAGTTGACGCGTACCAAGGGCTTTGTCAACTTAGTCAATATAAACAATTCGAGCTGCAGAGACCGTACGATGTCCATCCAACGGCCATAGTGCTTCTTCAACCTCTGGTCTTCTTGCTCTAGCCTCCCAAACCAGCGTCGGTGGGACTGCCTGCTCCCGCCTCCCATGGTCAGCTGTGCTGCTGCACAGGCCGCACCGCCCCACCCTACTCCATTGCTGGCCATGCCATTGCTCTACTCACCCACACCTCCTTTTATTTTCTAGTGACGGCAGCCGGACCAGTAAACCCTCGTACTCCCCACCGCGTGGGCAACCACTGCCGAGTGTTCCCCTGCTCCGTGTCGTTCCCTTCCTGGTGCTCTCGGCGCGCCATCGTCAACATGGTCAATGAACAATATCCATTGGACGTGGACTATACGTGGAGAGGTTGACAGCTGGGTCCACGGCCGCACACAAGGAAATGCCTCCTTATTACACACAAAATAATGATTCCTCCACCTGACAGCAGGGCCCACCGAACGGGCCACCGTATTTCGTGAAAAAACATTTCCCCTTGACTGCTGGGACCTACCAGCTACATCTTCGCATGCAAGGAAGTGCATCCATATTACGGGAAAAAAAAATAATGATTCGCCCCCTGACTCCTGGGACCCACCAGCTACATCTTCACACACAAGGAAGTGCCTAACAGTGGGGACCCACCTGGTCGATGCGTACGTAGCATTGTCATTCTGGTCGCGAATGTGTACGTACATACTAGTCGATGGCGCGCGTGTTGTAGTAGAGGTGCGCATGTGTCGTATTAGAGGGGCGCACGTAGCATGTACACGTACGTACAACGGCTAGGGTGCAAGAAATAAAATACGGCCACATACGTAAATATGGGCGGGGTCTCGAATGCCTACTCACTCATACGTATGGCCAGGGCTCGTGTACATGGCTGCGTTGGAACAGAGAAGCTGCACCGTCGTCGTGTTCATAGGGAGGCAACGGAACGTGTCATATTCATTGGGAGGCAACAGAAAGCGTCCTGTTCATCAGGAGCCAACCGGCTTGGACGGAACAGCCGATGGAAACGAGGCCTGGCGTACCGCATAATGGAGGAAACGGCCTTGTGTTCGACCAACCACGGTCGAAACGGGATCCTGTTCATCGGGAGGGGTCTGGCGTACCGCAAAACGGAGGAAACGGACCTCCTATGATGGAAACGGGCTCCTGTTGATCGAGAGGGGTGTGGCGTACCGCAAAACGGAGGAAACAGACTTGTGTTGGAGCACGACGGTCGAAACGGGGGTCCTGTTCATCGGGAGGGGCGTGGCGTACCGCAAAACAGACTTCACGGGGCTACTGTTCATCTCCACCATCGACTGCTTCCACAGGCTAGTGTTCATCCACCGCCGACCTCCTCCAGCCTCCACCTGCGACTATTCATTCACGGGCTCCTGTTCATCCAGCCTCCACCGTGCCCTCCTCAACAGGCTACTGTTCAACCAACCCTCTCTACTGGGTCCTGTTCAACCAGCCCTCCATGGGCTACTGTTCATCCAACCCTCCACCGGCTACTGTTCAACCAGCCCTCCATGGGGTCGTCCTATTCATCCAGCCCTCCATGGGGTCCTGTTCATCCAGCCTTCCACGGGGTCTTCTTCATCCACCGGCTCGATCGATCGCGGTACTGTTCATCCAGCGGCAACGACCTCTACTACCAGGGGTCCTGTTCATCCAACCCCCCACCGGGAACTTGTCATCCAATCCCCCCAACAATGCTCACTGTTCATCAAGGGAAGGAGGCAGCAGTGTTTAATCGACTTCAGTTAGCAGCAGTAGCGAAGGAATCACTCGGCTTTAGTTAACAACAAGGGATCGATCGATCGCTCGGGTTCAGTAACGCGTAGCTTGCAGTGCAATCGCTCGGGTTCAGTTAGAACCCAACGCCTCGCACCCACGCGTGTACGTGTACGAGAGAAACATGCATCGCTCGGCCCCCGACGACCCACCGTAACTGGGAACTCCCCGATATTTTCCTCGCCCTCGCTTCTACCATGGTTTTGTCCGTCATGGACAACCCAAAGAATGTCATGTAGCTGCTTCTCCGGCCCACCCAGGACGGAAAGCCCATTTTCTGTCATGATTTTTTGTCATAGAAGCAGGAGCCCACCACATCTATGATGATACCGGGTTTTGTAACAGTTATCGTCATGGAAGTGTCATAAGCATGACAGAAATTTGTTCGGCCCAAAATGTTGTGGATGTGTCTTTTTTGTAGTGCAAGTGTACTACGCTTCACCACCACCTTTTCACCATCAATCCACCAAAGAAGGAGTAGGGTTTTACGCCTCACGGAGGCCTGAACCTGGGTAAAACTGCCCGTGTGATCTCTGTCGTGCTGTCCCACGCTCGTCTGCTCTTTATGCAACGCGATGTCCCCTTGCCGAACCAGCAAGGGGCCTCCTGGTCCCATAGGTGGTCGTGGTTTCCCGTGACATCTTTGGCACCCCAGGTAGGGGGCTCGCTTGCGCGAACCTGAAGGCGTGCGCAGCACGTCATCTTCGTCACCATCTTCATCTTTGATGGTGCCATCGACCATGGAGCCCAAGAAGAAACCCAGTCCTTCAGCTCACCCATCAACCTCGAAGGCTCCGCCGCCCGCGGCCTCCAATGCTGCGAGGGGTGCGGAGGCACGCGAGGACGCGGACGCTACTGGGGATGTGGTCGGAGCAGGCGGCACCGTCACCACTTCCCCCGTGGCCGACGCAGAGCACGCCTTGGGCCCGGGGGCTACTGTCGGTGTTCTGGGAATAGGGGTCCCCAGACTTGCCTGCCTGCGGCCCACAGTGTGGCTAGGCTGGTAGGTCTGTATGACCCATCTTCATCGACAAGGCATTCAAGATCCTCGCGAGGGGCCAAGCCTCGCGGGGCGGACGACGCAAGACCTCCTCAGGAGCGGCCTCGCCATGCAGGCTTGCGAAGGGCGGAGAGATCAAGGCAAGGCAAACCTCACAAGGTCCTCGTGACGTGAGCCATGATGATCGAGACCAGGCGGGCGCCAGCGCACACAGTGTCCTCGTTTCCTCTTTGGTGCCAAGGGGGCAAGCGCAGGTGCGGGGTACCGAGGCATCAAGGAAAGGTTTCCATATTGGTGCAATGAGACCAAGACTAGAAGGGCGACAAGACGGAGGTCACCATGGAGCCCAAGATGGCGTCACCACCAGAGCCTTTGGCAGGCGAAGACCACCTTTTGTCAGGATAACTTGTACTAGCTGTCCCCCTTCAAATTGGCTATTGTTGGCTCCCTTCCCGCTCAATATTTGGGAGAGGACCAGGGCCTATATAAGTAAAACTAGCCACCACAGTGGGGAGAGGATCGACCTCATCACAAGTCGAGAGCGGATCCAAGGTCATCTCACCCACACAAGTTCACCAAGCACAAGAACACCTCAACCCCGGCGGGCTGTTCTTCCCCTTGCACTGTTCATCATCAGGCCAAGAGGCAATCCACACCACCACACTGGAGTAGGGTATTACACCACAATGGTGGCCTGAACCAGTATAAATCTTGTGTCTTTCTATGTTGTGAGTTTGTTGAGTTCGTTCGCAAGATCTTAGAGAGCTAGGGCGTGGATCGATAGGGAGAAAACCTTCACGCGCACCCTGGTGTTCGAACCTCAAGGGTTTGCTGGAACCCGTGATCCGACAAACACCGAGAACAGGGAAAAGGGATCGCAACCGAACACGTTGGGACAAAAGAAGTTTCCCCCTCAGGTCAAAACGGTGAACATGATATACGCTACCCACATCCCAAGAGGGAGCGCAAGCGTATGCTCAGGGACGTCTACGCCATAGAGCCAGTCGCCCCAAAATTCAATTCATGGTCATCATGCCCGATCACTTTCGATCGCCAGGATCATCCGACCAGTATCTGTCATGGTGGCTCAGCCGCATTGGTCCTAGACCCAATAATTGATGGGTTCCACCTGACTCGCGTCCTTATGGACGGAGGTAGCAGCCTCAATCTGCTCTATCAGGATACAACGCGAAAAATGGGCATTAACCCATCATGAATCAAGTCCACCAGGACTACCTTCAAAGGAGTCATACCAGGTGTAGAGACCCGCTGTATGGGGTCAATCACACTAGAGGTTGTCTTCGGATCTCCGGACAACTTCCGAAGCGAGGAGTTAATCTTCGACATTGTCCCCTTCCGCAACGGCTATCATGCACTACTCGGACGAGCTACGTTTGCTCGAGTCAACACAGTACCTCACTATACTTATCTCAAGCTCAAGATGCCCGGTCCACGCGGCGTCATAACGGTCAATGGAAATACAGAACGCTCCCTCCGTACAGAAGAGCACACAGCTACCTTAGCAGCAGAAGTACAGAGCGGCCTTCTCAAGCAGAACCTTAATTCGGCTACCAAGCCCACGAACACCGTTAAGAGGGTCCGAACTACTCTGCAGCAGGATAGCTCGGCTCGTCAAGAGCTCGACTAGCAATCCGGCCTCCATCTCAGTGCCGATAAAGTGGCGGCACTCATGCCGCGCGTACATAACTATGCACTCAAAATCCCATGGGCATCGACGGAGGCATAACTAGCTTGTGGTCCATAGTACGGCTCAACTGACATCGGATACGCACATACTTTCACATTTACTTGTTTCCTTTTCAGGTCTCAATCACACAGGCCCCATCTGGTGGTCTGGTCATTGGTCCTCTTGAAGGATAAACACACTAAGACAACAAGAAACGCAGACATATGGGGGACTTTTTAGCTCCCCTGCGGATAACCGTATCAGGTAGCACCCGTACACTTTGGTACGTTTGATGTTTGCCAGGGGCTTCATAGCACCCCACGTTACGGCAACAAAAGTCCGAACACTTTTTATAAAGTATAGTTCGGCACCCCAAATTTAGCATTATATGCATTGGCTCCAAATCACGTCTTTAATCAATAGTTGGGTTGCCCGGCTCCTGTGCTTGCTACCTTACGTTTCGCTATATCAGCTAAGGTAGTAAAGGGAGAACTACTGCGATTGTGCCTTGGTTTATCCAAAGGAGCACCTCAGTAGAGAAAGCCGAAAACTGACAGTCATGATGCGGCGAGAGCCAGTCAGGTGTTCGAAGGTCACAAATTGTTGGAGGTTTCTTCCGCATTACGTGAAGGATCAGTACTTCCCGATCAGACGCTTATAGCACTCTAGTTCGGATACTAGGGGATGCGCCCTTGTTTTGATTGTAAAACTCCTATGGCTAAGTGAGGGTGTTCAAGCCGCATAGTCTGGTTGCCTGGTTCGTTGCGCTAAACAACTCCTCCAAGGACCATATAATTGGATCAAGATTGTTTAGATTCCATCCTGAACACCCCCGTACTACCTACGTGGGGCCAGAAGCCGATGACTGGCCAACCCTCAGATTTCATACAACACGACCGCACAGGAGGAAAAAATTAAAACATAACAAGCATTATATTACACAACATCGTTGATTCATGTTACAGGATAGGATAATACAAATATTTTCATGGGAATATAACATTCTTCGCACATTGCTCCGCCACAAGGCGGGATCCCTCCAGGACACCATCAAAATATACCTCGAGACGGCGGTGCTCCTTGCCCTCAGGCGGCCCCTCGGTGATCAGCTTCTTGGCATCCATCTTTGCCCAGTGCATCTTGACACGGGCAAAGGCCATCCGGGCACCTTCAATACAGACCGATCGCTTTATGACCTCAAGCCGTGGGCAGGCACTAATAAGCCACTTCACAAGTCAGAAGTAGCTGCTAGGTATCAGCACGGCAGGCCATAGTCAGACTATCAGTCCTTCATGGCTATCTCGGCCGCCTTGTGCAGCTATACCAGCAGTTTCAGATGGTCGCTAAAGGGCACCGGATGTTCTGGTCCAAGATATTGAGACCAGAACAGCTTCTCCATAGAACTCCCTTCCTCGGCTCGATAGAACTCAGTAGCATCTGATACGCTGCATGGCAAATCCGTAAACGCCCCTGGAGAGCTCCAAATTTGGGTAAGTAAACGGAACGTTTCCTTCATAGACTTGCTTTGCATAATGAAAGCCTTACCCGCCGTGATCTTCTTGGCCGCCTGGATTTCCTGAAGGGCGCTCTAGGCCTCCGCTTGAGCCTCTTGTCCACTCTGGCGGGCCTTCGCAAGTTCGGACGCTTGTGTCTTAGAATCACGCTCCAAGGACTCGTACTTCTTAACAGCATCCTGGAGCTCTTGCTGGACCTCGCTGACCCAGGCCTCGTGTTTCTCGCGTGCGGCGCGCTCCTTGGCCACTTTGTCCTCGGCCTCGGCTAACACCTTCTTGAGGGCCGCCACCTCGGTCGTGGCCCCTAATAAAATTCATGACACTTTAGTCAGCACGGAACATGCATCCTTCCTGAATACACGCGCAGGTCACTGCATACCTTACCTGTCCTCCAGTTGCTTCTTCATGAGGCCGAGCTCTTCTTTGGCCCGCTCCAGGCTCTACTTCAGGCCGGAGACCTCTGCAGTGTGAGCGGCAGCAGCCAGCAGCGACGCCTGCTTATTCACATAGACATCATATGTTAGACTCCTGCGAAAAATATTTGTGATCCTCTGTTCAGCTTTTTCTTCCCGAACATCGAAAGAGCATCAGGGGCTACTGTCTACACTGTGATATCCTTTCTACAATTACACTACTTACCTCAAAGCCTGCTAAAAGTCTAGCGCAGGCCTCGGTCAGTCCGCTTTTGGTGGACTGAACCTTCTTGATTACTGTACCCATAAGGACACGGTGCTCACCGATAATTGAAGCGCCTCGCAGCGCTTCTAGTAGATTATCCTGTGCCCCGGGTTGGACAGGGGTCACCGGCGGAATACATATACCCCCTTATTTCGAAGGAGGTTGCGTGCCAGATTCGGGAGCCACATTGGTCTCTGGAGTTGAGTCCGGCAGAGGGCCAGACTGAAAACGGCCCTCCTCACCACCAGTCTGCATGGGGATCGGCTCCCGCTGGTGTCCGGCGACGGAAGCATCGCCTTCTGGCGCGTCCTGAGCCTCTCCCCGGCCTGGGAAAGTCATTCGGGACAACTCCTCCATGTCGTCCTTGGCCTTGGGGGAGTGAGCGGGCGGCGGTGACACGTTGGCCATCTCCTTTGAATCTAGCGAACCCTCTGTCGAGGATCACAGGGAGCTGTCGTGGGCTGGACTATGATGGCATAATTTAAACATATCAATATTACAAAATGGAAATGCCAGACATTTGGGCATCCATAAGGTTTTTTGTACTTACAAGGCGGCCCGAGGCTTGGTCCGAGGCATTCGCTCCGGACTGCTATCGACATCCCACGCGGAGTTATCCGCAAGGGAGCCCTTCTCCCTCTTGGGCGCCTTCGCCTCCAAATTTGGGGAGGCCCCTCTTTTCTTCTTCCCCCCTCCCCCAGGGGGAGTCTCTCTCTTCCTCCTCCTCGTCGTCGTCTTTGGCGGCCGAAGAGGGAGTCCCGTCTTCGGACGTCACGTCCGAAGCGCCTTTTTGGCAAAGGCCACTCCGGACCCCCCCTTTGCCGTTTTCTTGGCCTTCTTCTCTGACACATCATAAGGCGCCAGAAACAACATCTTCGTCATAAGCGGGGTCTCTTGGTCTTCAGGTAGCGGAGCCGGACGGTTAATCTGCCCCGCTATGTCGATCCAGGCCTATAAAATTGATAGGAAGGCTTAGACTCCTTATCAAAATATGCCAGTAAAGGATATACCTTGAAAACATGAAAGAACTTACCGAATTAGCCTGGTGTTTTAAGTTGAGCCCGCGATCCTCGGTCGTAGGCAGTGGTGTCTTGCCAGCCTTGAAGAGCACTTTCTAGATGTTTTTGTGCGTCATGCCGAAGAGCTCTAGCAGCGTCTGGTGCTTGGCCAGATCGAACTCCCACAAATAGCAAGTCCGGCATTGGCACGGAAGGATCCGGAAGAGCTCTAGCAGCGTCTGGTGCTTGGCCGGATCGAACTCCCACAAATAGCAAGTCCGGCATTGGCACGGAAGGATCCGGCGAATGAGCATAACCTGGATCACGTTGACAAGTTTGATTCTCTTGGTTATCATGTTCTAGACGCACGTCTGGAGCCCATTTAGCTCGTTCAAAGAACCCCAGGTTAGGCCCTTCTCTTGCCAAGAGGTGAGTCGCAGCAGAGCTCCGGATCGAAATTCGGGGGCCACCGCCTAGTTGGTGCCGCGCGGCTCTGTGATGTAGAACCACCCCGACTGCCACCCCTTCACCATCTCCACAAAGGAGCCTTCGGGCCATGTGACATTGGGCATCTTCCCACCATGGCACCTCCACATTCTGCTTGTTGGCCTCTCACCACCTTTGGCTTTACATTGAAGGTCTTTAGCCATAGGCCGAAGTGAGGTGGGATGCGGAGAAAGGCCTCGCAAACGACTATAAATGTCGAGATGTTCAGGATAAAGTTGGGGGCTAGATCATGGAAGTACAGCCCGTACTAAAACATCAGTCCGTAGACAAACGGGTGGAGAGGGAATCCCAGCCCGCGGACGAAATGTCTGAGAAACACAACCCTCTCATGGGGCTTTAGGGTAGTGACGATCTGTCCCTCGGTCGAGAGATGGTGAACGATCTCCTTGGCTAGGTATCCGACCTCTCAGAGCTCCTTGATGTCTTTGTTCTTAACAGAGGAGGCCATCCACTTGCCACCAGCTCCGGATCCAGACATGGTTGGAGTGCTTTATCCGGCGTGGGAAGCTAGAGCTTGGGCGCTGGAGCTCGAGAATGGATGGGTAGAGGAAGGAGAAGGCAGTGTGAGAGAGTACGAATCCTTATCCTCTTATAAAGGCCGCGAATGTCAAACGCCTTCCTGCTCGCCTTAGAACTCGCCTATTCCCAATGGCTGTGTAAACGGCACGGTTGGGTTGCCCACACCCGTATTAATGAGAATCCCGTAATAAGGGGACACGATCTCTGCTTTGACGAGACATGCCAATGGCAACACTTCTCAAAACTGGGGCGGTAGACGAAAACGGTTCGAAATTATGACCGGACAGATGTCATGTCATGTTATGGAAAGTTGTCAGCATGTTGGACTCGTGTAAAATTATATTCTCTCTGCGGTTGTGTGTGGTGTGTGTTACAGGTCCGGACACGTTGATACGTCCGAAGACTATTTTGGAATTCGGAAGGAGGAACCCGCCATGCAATGCCGAAGACAGGCCTACGCACCGGATACCTTGCAATTGAAGCCAGGTTCAGGGGCTACTGAGGGAGTCCTAGACTAAGGGGTCCTTGGGCATCCAGCCTGTTAGCCATGGGCCGGACTGATGGGCTGTGAAGATATGAAGACCGGAGACTACACCCGTGTCCGGATGGGACCCTCCTTGGCATGGAAGGTAGGCTTGGCGACTAAATATGTAGATTCCTTTCTTTGTAACCGACCTTGTGTAACCCTAGATCCTCCTAGTGTTTATATAAACCGGAGGACTTAGTCCGGAGGGAGATACACAATATCATAACCATACAAGCTAGGACTCTAGGGTTTAGCCATTACGATCTCGTGGTAGATCAACTCTTGTAATGCTCATATTCATCAAGATCAATCAAGCAGGACGTAGGGTATTACCTCCATAGAGAGGGCCCAAACCTGGGTAAAACATTGTGTCCCCTGTCTCCTGTTACCATTGACCTTAGACGCACAGTTCGGGACCCCCTACCCGAGATCCACCGGTTTTGACACCGACAGTAACCGCCACGTTGCAGATGGTAGGGGTGCAGAGCATCGGGAGCGCGCCGGCGCCCGCAGTGGTCACTGGGTGGTCTCTTGAGTCGAAGGTGAGGTCAGCCTTGGGTGCCACCCACCCCGGAGGAGTTCCCTGATGCACGTGGGCGATGCCCACCTGACAGAAGAACTGCTTGGCATGGCTGTCCGAGGGCGCCGCCTGCGAGCTGCCGACAAGAGCTGCGATGGCGTGGGGTGCTGGTGCCACAAAGCGCGTGACGAAGAGGCCGTGCAGCTCCTCCCAGGAAACCACATAAGATCCTAGTAGGCTGAGCAGCCTGGCACGCGGTGCACCTGCGAGGGCCATGGGAAACCAGTTGGCCATGACTTTGTCATCGCCACCAGCCTCCCAAACGGCTCCCTCGTACGCCTGAAGAAAGGTTGATGCGTTCGCCACGTTGTCGTAGCGGGGCGGCATCTCCGGCCTGAACTTGGGCGACCACTGCACCCGCCAGAGGGCGGGAGTGAAGGCTCGGAGGCCCTCGGCTCCTGCGAGGGCACGCGCCGATCCAGTCGATGGAGCAGCGTCCACCATGAGAGCCGAACAACAGAGCGTGGCAGATAGAGTCCGACACACCCCTACCTGGCATGCCAAATGTTAGATTCAGGGATCCGCAGACCCTTGAGAGGTTCGAACATTAGGATGCGTGCGAAGAACTTGTCTTCCCCAACCTGCCTGATCGTTGATCTCACGACCTAGATCGATGAACCCAACGGACAAGAGACACAGCAGTTTACCCAGGTTCGGGCCACCTTGTGGTGCAAAACCCTACTGCTGCTTTGTGGTGGATTCGCCTCGAGGGGCTGAGGATGAACTAGTACTGTGGAGAACAACCTCTAGAGCAGAGGTGTTCTTGAGCTCGATGAGCTAGTGGGTGTGTGGATGGTCTGAATGATCCGCCCCCCTCTATGGTGGTGGCTAAGTCATATTTATAGTGGCCATGGTCCTCTTCCCAAATGTAAGGCGGGAAGGGATCCCACAACGGCCAAATTCAAAGGGAGACAACTAGTACATGCTATCCTGACCAAAAGGTCCTGGTTGTGATGCCGCGGTGGGCTCTGCATTGACCTGCGTCCTACCGTCCTGGCGGCCTTGGTCTTGTTGCACCGGAACGGAGACCTTTAGCTGATCCCTCGGGACTCTGCGCTTGCCTCCTTAGCACCAATGACGAAACGGGTACACTGCGCCCGCTGGCGCCCGCCTGGCCTTGGTCTTCATGGCTCATGTCATATGAACCTCGTGAGGCGCACTTTCATTGATATCTCTGCTCCTCAAGAGCCAGCCTAGGGAAACCGCCCCAGGGAGGTCTTGGTGTCGTTCGCCTCACGAGGCTTGGCCCCTCGTCGCGAGGGTCTTGAGTTGTCGATGCTGAAGCTAGGCCGTACCGAGCCGTTGATAGAGCCACGCCGTGGGCCGCAGGCAGGCAAGTCTGGGTAACCCCGTTCCTAGAATGCTGGCAATGACAGAGGCCTTGAATTATCAGGGATGCTAGCTTTATTATACTTGATCATAATATATACATGGATGAAAATATGTACAACTCAAGAGCCAGTGGCTCAAGTGTAATAAGGCTGAAGATGAGCAATGTTCTAAGGCTGATGTGTCTCCTCCTCAGATCTGCGTGAGTCCTTACGATCTCGAATATCAATGAGGTAGTATGACCCGTTGTTC
Source organism: Triticum urartu (assembly GCF_003073215.2). Taxonomy (NCBI): domain Eukaryota; kingdom Viridiplantae; phylum Streptophyta; class Magnoliopsida; order Poales; family Poaceae; genus Triticum; species Triticum urartu. Next base: position 216,974,700 of record NC_053023.1, read on the forward strand.
AAGTTCTTGCTGGCCACAAAAGGCCCTTCCCAAGGAGGGGACAGCTTGTGCATGTATGTTTGATCCTGGATGAGCCGGAGCACCAAGTCACCTTCTTGAAAGGTCTGGGTTTTAACCCGGCGGCTATGATAAAGACGCAGATCTTGCTGGTAAATCGCCGAACGAGCCGCCGCAAGGTCACGCTCCTCATCCAAGAGGTCAAGATCATCCTGACGTGCTTTTTCATTATCATCTTCAACATAAGCCGCCACATGGGGCGAGCCATGACGGATGTCACTGGGAAGAACCGCCTCTGCTCTATAAACCATGAAGAAAGGTATATAATCCGTGGATCTGTTGGGGGTAGTATTGATAATCCAAAGCACTGAGGGTAACTCCTCAACCCAACAACCCGACATCCTCTGCAAAGGGACCATAAGCCGGGGTTTTATGGCTCTCAAGATTTCTTGATTGGCCCTTTTAGCTTGACCACTGGACTAGGGGTGAGCCACTGATGAGACATCAAGATGAATATGTTCTCATTGACAGAATTGTTTCATAACACCCTTGGACAGATTAGTACCATCATCAGTTATGATGCTATGAGGGTAGCCAAAATGGAAAATCACCTTTTTAAGGAATTGAACTGTCGTTGCCGCATCACACTTTGATGTAGGGTAGAACCCTAGTGGCCCGATCTTTCACGAAAGGAGGGAATCCCGCGATGAACACAAAGAACACGAGGAGGGAAACGAGTGGAAAATGACAAGGGGAACACAAGAGAACACTCAAACCAACAAGAATGATCACACATGTGCTAGATCCTCGAAACACAAAGGGAGATATAAGATCCAAAGTCAACAACGGACGATACAAGAGGTAACGGTCTTCTCCGTAAGGAGGTATGAGGGGGCCGCCCAAGAGGGGGTCTTGATGATCTTCTCCGCAAGGAGGTCTTGAATCCAAGGTGGATCTTCTCGGTAGAGGCCGCGGTCTCTCTCGTAGAGTAGATCCGATGTGGATGAGCAATGCTCTATCTCTAAATATGAGCTAAACCAATGCTAACCCTCAAATGGAGGAGGTGGAGGAGTATATATAGTCTAGGTCCACGAAGGGGTAAGTGAGGGAGAAGGGATAAATGGGCTCGGCCCGATACACTGTGCACAGACAGACGTCAGACGTCCGACGGGTACCGGATGTTCGGTGGCTCAGGACGGTCCGGACGTCCGGCGCGCATCGGACGTCCGCTGATTCTTCTCGGGATAGGTGGTGCCGGACGTCCGGTTGGCGTAGGTCGTCCGTCGTTTTGCTTCGGGATCGGTGGCACCGGATTTCCGGTAAGCGTCAGATGTCCGGTGCCTCGGACTTGTCGGACATCCGGTGAACGTCGGTCGTCCGGGCATTGTAGAGTGTCGGACGTCCGGTGGCATGTCGGACGTCCGGCCGCTGTAGATTCTGCAGCTCCGTCTTCTTCTGTCTTCGCTTCCACACTTCCCTTGCGAATGGTGTAGATGTACACTTGCGCTCTCACTCCTCCTCCTCGTCCGTACCATTCCGACAATACCTATGCATGCACATGAGTGGAGTGTCAAGTAGTATACCATCCTCGAAGGGGTCAAGTGAGCACGTGTAAAGGAGATGATTCACCTTTGTGTATGTGAAGTAGATGTCGCACGTGTCACTTTCCAAACAGACTCTTGACATGGTGATGTCCGTAGGATGCTCCGCATCATCTCCCTTCCCTTGGGAAAGATCCGACCTTGGATCGAAAACCAAATCACCATGGGAAAGAGATGGCTTCGCCATGTAGGAGTGGACGTTCACCAAGTAGTCATCATCTTCAAGCTTGAAGTGGGCACTCTCCAATGTCGCACCATCTTGGGATTCCTTCAAAAGGAGCAAAGACAACAAACACTTGGAAAAACAAATGTGGTTAGCGTTAGTGCAAAACCAAGCATTCAAGAGGTGATTCACCAAACAAGTGTCGTCATCATGCGAAGCATATGGTTTGACAAAGGATAGTGACATGGCATGTAAGCACATAAATTAAGCACAAGCAAAGATATCATGGGGACAAGCATGTGAATGTGAGGTAGTGAAGCAAATATGTTGGACTAGTGAACAAGCATTGACCTCAAGCTCATAGCAAACATTCAAAAATTGCTCAATGAAAGGTCTATGGTAGGCATAAGAATCATTCACAACACCAAATAAAATGAAGTGTCTAAACACATGGGTCAAGTGTAAGACAATCCAAGCATAATGTGCGTGGGGTGTAGTGAATATAGTGTGGCACTCAACACAATAGAAAGAGCAAGTGTTCATCATGTGTGAGGCAATCAAGGCAAGCATGTAGCAATCGATGGGACATGGCATATGTGAAGTTATGACAATGTTGCAACCAAACATATGTGAGGAGCAAGTAATCCAAGAATTGGATGCAACACACATATATATCGTGATGCATGGAGCGGTGAAAATGACAAGTCGAATCAAGGTCTCTAACATGTGTGCAATCAAGTGGTCCAAGATGAACAATAAGTCTCATGGTGCAAGCAACACAAGTAGTATGATCCGCAATATCCATGCTCATGAAAGATGTCACCTTGAAGGCGTGTCCTTGTGCATTCTTCACAATGCCGAAGTGGTAGGAAAGGTGTTGGAGAAGCGAGTCGTGGTCGAATGTATGAGGCTCGCTCTCGAGAGCTCGAATGTTCAACTCATGTGAAGCAGAAGTCGACACAAGGTCCAAGTATCCTACACATGCACAAAAGAAAGCAAAGAATGTATGTGCATGGTAGATAAACACATCATCCATCATGATGGTTCTCTTCTCTTGCACATAACCATTAGAAACACAAGTGCATGAATAATTTGATGCAATAATGGCTATATTCATGGCACTAGGTATATGGTGCAAAGAGGAAGACAAGCATGCTTCATAAGAAATATGTCAAAATCTCCAAATATATGTGAGAATGCTATGGGGGCAAACTCATTATCAAGACTAGGGGCATTGTTGCACTCAATGCATGGAAAATCATCTAGCATGAGAGAGGCAACATATGGAGATATATGACGACAAGCACTAACAATCATGTTGTGCAAGCTAGTAGTGCGAAGATGCAACATACTAGAGGAAATCATGGCAATCATGTCATGTGAGCAAATAATAGGCATAGACAATGCACATGACATATCACAGGCACGAACACAAAGCATGATCATAGTATCATCATGGGAATGGTCACAAAGCAAACATGAAAATAGCAAGCAATATCTCCACCAAGCTTGCAAATACACATACAAGTACTAGAATCAATCATCATGTGTAATGCAAAGCATGGGTCACGAATGCATGGCAAAAGCATAGTAATGAGCATATCATGCAAAGTGAAAATGGCAAGATGGGCATAGAATATGCAGTGGACAATAACCCATAGCCAAGTGAGGGTCATGTAGAAGAAATGCGCGAAGTCTTTGCGTGAAGAGAGCGGTGGGAAAGACAATCCATAGAATCCCAAGTCATCGTTGCTCTCTAGAGCTCGTTTTTTCAACTCGTGGGATTGCGAGGTTGACAAGAATTCATGGGTACCTACACAAAAGAGACACAAACGAAAGAAACTGTGGGTGTGGTAAATGTACACATCATCCATCATGATGTGTATGTGCACATGAAAGTTAGCACAAGATAAGTGTTGCTCAAAGAAATTTGGTGCATGGTATAAGAACATGACATCCATCATGAAAGAATATTTATTGTGTATAACACGATGGGGATGCAAATTGAGCATACAAATATATGGCACATCAATATCATGTTTATTCATCGGGAGCATATTGTGCACATAAGTATGAGGATCATGCAATGGATGGGAGTTATCAAAATCTCCTAAAATGTATGAGGAAACTATGGGGGTCTCCTCATGAGCAATATTGGAAACATCATATGGAGAAAATGGGAAACACCCAAAACAATGCATATCCGAAGCTAGGTGGTCATGGAATGGCATATGAGATAAATGATGCAAAGGGAGCATATCAATATCATCACAAGAGAAACAAATGCCAATAACCATGGGCTTGTCATCTATGCCATAAGTGCAAATTGGGTTAATTTGAATGGAAGATGCATATTCACTATGAAGAGATTGCAAATATGACATGTGGTCGATCTCATGCATATCATATGACAAGTCAAGCGGATTGGCAAACATGATGTGACCGAGAGAATTATCACAAGAAATCCTATGTAACATGGCATCACAACTAATAGACTCCACATGGCAATCATCATACTCATCATAAATGGGTAAATCATCGCATGGGGAAGTCGCACTAGCATGAAGCATGGTAATAGGTTGATCAACATCATGCAAGCAATCAATGTCAAGAATGTCCACTAGTGGGACTAGAGCATCACCTTCACCTATGTTACCTTTGTCATTCCACTCATGTGGTGTAGGTGAGGTGGGAAAGACCAAATGGTGGTCATCTTCATCTTGATGGAACCATGTGCGGGGTGCATCATATTCCACCATGGCCATCGTCTTGTCCAAAGGGAGGACGTAGTCGTCCCGAATCGGTGCGTCGTCATATATGGGACTTAGCACCAAATGAGAAGACACAATAGAGGTAGAGGTCAAGTTGTTAGAGATGCAAATGGCCTCACATGCCCTATCAACTAGCACACTCTCTCTATGTGGTGGTTCACTCACTCCCTCAAGGTAGGTGCACCCAATCTCATGTATGGTGGAGTCACTCATCTCACTCAAATGGTGGGGGTTGTGGCTCTCCTCACATGGGAATTGTGGTAACACATCATATATGGGGCTAGTGGTGAAGTCAGTCGCACTCTCAATATGGTGGCAAAAGTCACTCAAGTCATCATACGTCGCCGTGGTCAAAGGGAAAATCCCATGCTCAACCATCTCTTTGTTGTCGCCGTGGATGAAGGCCGAAGATGGCACATCATCACTCTCGCCTCCTAAGATGGAAGCATCATCCTTGCTCGTCACCATGTCGCTCGCCTCCAAAGCATGTTCCTTGATTGGCTCCATAGTCATAGTCGTCGCCGCCGCACCGTCTTGAAAAAGAGTCATGGAGGACTCGGCATCATCAATGCCACAATGAGGGATGGCGATGAAGTCGAACTTGGGAGCATCGTCATGGAGCTCATCGGGCTTGGACATCTTGGTGGTACTATCCTCATGCTCGTTCTCATGGAGCTTGGTCGTCGCGAATTGAGCTTGGGGTGGAGAAACTTTGTCCTTCATGAGTTTTTGTTCCGCCTTGAGAGCACCAATGTAGTTGTCGTCGAGGGACTTGTAGTTCTCGAGGAAGATCGTCTTAGAGATGTCGTTGTGCAATCCCATCATGAAGTGGAACGTCATCGAAATGGGGTCGTCCACGCCGACTCATCGCAAGGCAATCTTCATCTCCTTGAAGTACTCGTCGATGGACTTGGATCCTTGGATGGTGTTCTCCAATTGGTGTTGAAGTTGTTCCGTGTAGGTTGGAGGCACGAACTCTCACCGTAAAGCTCTCCTCGTCTTGCACCAACTCATGTCGTAGGTCTCCGAAGGTGCGTGAAGCCACCATGTGGACGCGTAGTCATGGAAGTTCCTTGTGGCGCACTTCACTTGATCTTCGGGAGGAACTTGATGTAGCTTGAGGTAGTCGTCCATCAAACGCTCCCACTCGAGATACTCCTCGGGTTCTAGAGTCCCATAGAAAGGAATCTCATTGTCGATGTCGAGGTCGTAGTAGCTCGTGGAAGTCATGGACTTGAGCTTGGGGAGCTTCTCTTGAGGTGCTTGTGGGCGAAGATGCCGTATGTCCATAGGCGAAGATGCCTTGAAGTTGCTTGGCGAGGATGCCAAGGGAGATGGTGAAGTCGTTGAGCGGTTGTTGGTGTTGAGCTCTTGACCTTCACGTCCTTGTTGGTAATGGTGTTGATAGAGGCAAAGGTGTCCCGTCTTTCGATGAGATGGTGGTTATCGTTTTAGAGGAAGTCAACTTTGACGATCCGACTACGAACGTGCGAGGACGTCGCGCCTTAGCAATCGCTAAACCAACTCCGAGGGGTTATTGACCACGTCGGAGCACAATCAACTTGACCACGAGGGCCTGTTTCCTGCGAGCAAATGAAGAACAAGCAAGAAACTGAGATTGCAATCTGGATATTGCGAATATAAGATGAAAGCTTTATTGATCAAGGTGGGGTTCTGTGACGTCTTGGTCTGGTCGCTGGACACAAACGATGTACGCGAAGTTGCAGCTATGGCGAGCTTTTAATCTAAACAAAACCCAAAGTCTAAAAGAAACCCTAAGGGATGTGTATATGGAGGAAGAGGGGTGGATTTCGTGGCCCTGGGAGAAGGGGTCCGAAACCAGCCCTAACTCTTGTTTCCCCACACATACGGACTCTAAAAATAGCCTATACTTAAGTATTTCGAAAATACATGAGCCTGGCCCAATAGTAAGGTGACGCGGCACCTAAAATAGACTCTGGACGAATTTTATGAAGTGGCATCTTGTATATTTCCTCCAAGGCTTCATGCACTCCTTATGGTGGCTTCAAAGTCCTGAAATCATCACTTGTAACTCCGTTCTGGATCCCCTTGCGCATGCCATCATCTACATGCTTGGTCTTGCTCAATTATTCATCCCTCTTATCCATGCCAGGCCCTTCATTTGTAAGTAAAACAAATGTATCCAATTTAGGCAGCATCATATTCTCATGAACATCAGAATCATTACCAAGAAACGAAAGTACCTGATAATTTAATTGGCGTGCGCGAGCTCTAGTAATTGGTCCAGTATGTATAGCAGCAGGGGATGTGGGTGTAACAATGGTATTGATGTCCTCATCATCCTCCCCTTCTTGAAATCAAGTCATCCTCGACAAAATCTCATCTTCCTCACCCAAATAAGGCTTCAAATCTGCAATGTTAAAAGTGGGACTAACCCCAAAATCTGCAGGAAGCTCAAGTTTATATGCATTATCATTTATTTTCTCTAACATCTTAAAAGGACCATCAGCACGTGGCATTAGCTTTGATTTGCGCAAATTAGGAAATCTATCCTTACGCAAATGTAACCAAACAAGATCTCCAGGTGCAAACACAACATGTTTTCTACCCTTATCTCTAGCAAGTTTATATTTAGAATTCATACACTCAATGTTTTCCTTAGTTAACTCATGCATTTTTAAAATCAATTCAACACTTTCTTTAGCATCAAAATTAACCTTCTCCGAAGATGGAAGAGGCAACAAATCAATAGGTGCACGAGGTAGGAAACCATACACAATTTCAAAAGGGCACATCTTAGTAGTAGAATGCAATGAACGATTATATGAAAATTCAATATGAGGCAAGCATTCTTCCCACATTTTCTTATTATTCTTCAAAACAGCCCTAAGCATAGTAGACAATGTTCTATTGACTACTTCAGTTTGTCCATCAGTTTGGGGGTGACAAGTAGTACTAAAAAGCAGTTTAGTCCCCAACTTAGCCCATAAACATCTCCAAAAGTGGCTAAGAAATTTAGTATCACGATCTGAAACAATAGTATTTGGCACACCATGCAAGCGAATAATTTCACGAAAGAACAAATCAGCAACATTGACAGCATCATCGCTTTTATGACATGGTATAAAGTGTGCCATTTTCGAGAACCTATCCACGACAACAAATATGCTATCCTTCCCCTTATTTGTTCGAGGTAAACCTAAAACAAAGTCCATAGATATATCCTCCCAAGGAACACTACGTACAGGCAAAGGCACATATAAACCATGAGGATTGAGTTGTGACTTAGCTTTTTGACATGTAGTGCAGCGAGCAACAAAACGCTCAACATCCCGTCTCATCTTTGGCCAAAAGAAATGTGTAGCAAGTATATCCTCCGTCTTCTTGACCCCAAAGTGTCCCATTAATCCTCCTCCACGCGCCTCCTGCAACAACAAGAGACGAAGGGAGCTAGCTGAAATGCATAGCTTGTTAGCACGAAACACAAATCCATCGTTAAGAACGAACTAGTTCCAAGTTCTCCCTTACAATTCTGCAATACATCTTTATATTCAGCATCATGCACATATTGATCTTTGATGGTCTCCAAAACAAAAATTTTAAAGTCAAGTTGTGAAAGTGATGCGGAGCATCCTACGGACATCACCATGTCAATAGTCCATTCGGCAAGTGACACGTGCGACATCTACTTCACATACACAAAGGTGAATCATCTCCTTTACACGTGCTCACTTGACCCCTTCGAGGATGGTATACTACTTGACACTTCTCCCGTGTGCATGCATAGGTATTGTCAGAGCTTCACGGATGTTGAGGAGGAGTGCAAGCGCCAAAGAACAACTACACCATCCATGAGGGAAGCATGGAAGCGACGACGGAAGAAGACGGAGACATCTCCCAGGACCCGGACATCCGGCCCTGCCCCGGACATCCGGCCCCTGAAGTTGTCAACAACAGCAGCAGCCCTGCAGCCGAAGTGCTACAGGCCCCGGACATCCGGCGTCAGCCTCGGACATCCGGTGCCTCGCCAACACCCGGACATCCGGCCTCGCCCCCGGAAATCCGGAAAAGCCATTCCAGAGAGCACCGTGACCAGCTCCGTCAGCCCGGACATTCGGTCTGCCAGCCCTGACATCCGGCTCCCCGTGAAGCCCCGGACATCTGGCCAGACGCCCGGACATCCGGCACCTACCTGCGCGCATGGATAGGGCCTGAGGCCCATGTATCCCCTTTCCCACTTACCCCTTCGTGGCTTAGACTATATATACTACTCCCCCTCCTCCTAGTTAGGGTTAGCATTGTGATAGCTCATTTGAGAGATAGAGCTTCGCTCATCCATATCGGATCTACTCCACGAGAGAGACCGCAGCCTCTACGGAGAAGATCCACCTTGGATTCAAGACCTCCTTGCGGAGAAGATCATCAAGACCCCCTCTTGGGTGGCCCCCTCAAGACCTCCTCACGGAGAAGACCGTTACCTCTTGTATCGTCCGTTGTTGACTTTGGATCTTGTATCTCTCTTTGTGTTTCGAGGATCTAGCACATGTGTGATCATCCTTGTTGGTTTGAGTGTTCTCTTGTGTTCCCCTCGTGATTTTCCCCTCGTTTCCCTCCTCGTGTTTTTCGTGTTCATCGCGGGATTTACTCCTTTTGTCAAAGATCGGGCCACTCAGGTTCTACCCTACATCATCTTGGTATCATGAGCCACGTTGATCACGATTTCGGAGCCTCCCCGTTGTGTTTTCTAGCCTAATTTTGTTGATTTCGTCCTAAATTCGAAAATCCCCACCAAAAATAGCCCCAATTTTTTTTTGTGATTTGTTGGTTTGAGGAAGTTTTTTTGATTTTGATCCATGGATTTGCTTGGTTTTGAGTGGATCTAGCATATCCCCAAGTTTCCCCACTTTCCATCCACGAAATCTCATCAAATTTTGCCCTTGGATTCATCAATTTCCGCCCCCAATTCGAAAATTTCCGCCCCAAACGAGATCTGGATTCGTCGGGCCGGACATCCGGGCCTCAGGCCGGACATTTGGGCCATCGGGCCGGACATCTGGGTCCCCGGCCGGACATCCGGCTCCTGGAGCGCCAAATTTGCACGGTTCTGGACATCAGGTCCCGGATTTCGGGCCCCGAGCCCGGATGTCCGGCCCTTGACATCTCAACCATCCATGTTTCATCGTTTTATCCATAACTAATTCATCCGGAGTCCGATTTTCGCGTTCTTTAGCTCGTTGAAAAGCTCTTGACATCCCCCTTCCAACAAAAATACTACCATAACCATTTGACTCCATCAAAGTTTTGGAACTTTGGCATATTTGCCTAGGGCTTCCACCACAAGCTCCGCATAACCACCACCGACTTCCGCAACCTAATCAATTTTGTCCCCCATCACATTAGTGGTTGCTTGAGGAGTGATTTGAGTCTCCTAAGGTGTCTAGGCTACTTAGGGAAGGTTTCTTCTTCATCAACCACCACCACCACTTCCGCATAGGCTTACCAACCATACACTTCCACCACCCCAACTTAACCCAATTTTGTTTGTGTTGTGAGTTGTGTCTCCTAAGGTGTTTCGGCTACTTAGGGACCGTGCTTCCAACTCCGACACCGTGTATAGCCAACCTTACCCTCCACTTCCGCATTGCCTACTCGTATAACCCATCATTGCACTTCCACAAAACCACCACCGCATTCCCGCTACCACCATTTGACGTTTGAGATTTTGAGTTCGTGGTTTTTCCGTTTCCTAAGGGGTTTTGGCTACTTAGGGACGAGTCTCCATCATCTTGGTATCTCCATCAAGATCACCGCCACTCATCATCATCGCGGATGGTAACCTCCATGTCATCTTGATATCGTGGTATCCCTCCATTGTATATTCCTTTGCCATTGCATTGATAACCCCTAGCCCATTTTGCGTCACTTGCCTATCGAGACTAGCCATTTGAGTATTGCCGGCAACATTACTTGTGCACATTAGTGATCTATACCATACATTGCATACATACCATATCATATCAGTATCATATCATCCCTTGTGCCTCAAGTTTGTTCCCGCATACACACAATCGGTATCTTGGTTTGTGCATTTCGCAAAGTGGCCATATACAAAAAAAAGAATAAGATTTTAAGCAAAAGAAAAAGAGTGAACAAAGAGCTTGTAAGCAAGTCCCATAGCATCATACCACATTGCATAAGATTGTCATATCCGATCATCTTGGATCATACCACCGGAACATCATATACATAGCATACTTGGGATAGAAGTCGTTGCATTTTTGTCTACTATAGGTTGTGCAAAAGTGTCGTATCCGCCCATTGAGCAATGGTGCTAGCGTCTCTCTAGAGTTGTGCAACAAGAGCATTTTCCATGGATTCCACATTTTGAGCTCATTTCTTGGTTGCACGACCCCATTTATCTATCTGTGTGTGTGTTTCCGTGTACCACATATTGCTATTGGTCTACTTGTTTCACTTGCGAATTTGTGAATCTCTTTCAACATTATTGACTCTTGCTAACATTTCACATCACATTTTTGTGCCACTATCCTCACCGAGCTCCACCATAAGCCGTATTTTGTGTAGGTGTGAGAAACCAACAAGAATTGGTACCAATTGTGCTATTTCCTTGTCCACATTGGAGTGATCATTGATCCACTTTCAACTTCGGTCAAGGTACATTTGGTATTCGTTCTTCACTTTCTACCACTCACATTTTTCTCTTGGAGTGATGGATAAGCAAGGCATTTCATCTTCGGTCTACAACAACAATGACGAGTTCGATGCCACGCAAAACTCCACCGACGCCAAGATGCAAACTCAAATGGAGGAGATCAAAGCCCTCATCAAGTCCTACAAGCGGTCTTCCTCATCTTCGAGAAGACGCTCAAGAGCACATGCCTCCGAGCTACCATCTCCGGCAAGGTCACATCGACATCGACGCCATCACCACCATGAACGTGAAGGTCAAGAGCTCAACACCAACAACCGCTCAACGACTTCACCATCGCCCTTGGCATCTTCGCCAAGTGACTTCAAGGCATCTTCTCCTATGGACATACGACATCTTTGCCCACAAGCACCTCAAGAGAAGCTCCCCAAGCTCAAGTCCGCGACTTCCACGAGCTACTACGACCTCAACACCGACCATGAGATTCCTTTCTATGGGACTCTAGAACCCGAGGAGTATCTCGAGTGGGAGCGTTTGATGGACGACTACCTCAAGCTACATCAAGTTCCTCCCGAAGATCAAGTGAAGTGCGCCAAAAGAAACTTCCACGACTACGCGTCCACATGGTGGCTTCACGCACCTTCGGAGACCTACGACATGAGTTGGCCCAATACGAAGAGAGCTTTGCGGTGAGAGTTCATGCCTCCAATCTATACGGAACAACTTCAACGCCAATTGGAGAACACCACCCAAGGATCCAAGTCCATCGATGAGTACTTCAAGGTGATGAAGATTGCCTTGCGACGAGCCGGCGTGGATGACCCCATTTCGATGAAGTTCCAATTCATGATGGGATTGCACAACGACATCTCCTGGACGATCTTCCTCGAGAACTACAAGTCCCTCGACGACAACTACATTGGTGCTCTCAAGGCGGAACAAGAACTCATGAAGGCCAAAGCTTCTCCACCCCAAGCTCACTTCGCGATGACCAAGCTCCATGAGAACGAGCATGAGGATAGTACGACCAAGATGTCCAAGCCCGACGAGCTCCAAGACGATGCACCCAAATTCCACTTCACCGCCATCCCTCTTTGTGGCATTGATGATGCCGAGTCCTCCATGACTCTTTTTCATGAAGGTGCAGCGACGAGTACGACTATGGAGACCCTCAAGGAGCAAGCTTTGGAGGCAAGCGACATGGTGACGAGCAAGGATGATGCTTCCATCTTAGGAGGCGAGAGTGATGATGTGCCATCTTCGGCCTTCATCCACGGCGACGACAACGAGATGGTTGAGCATGGGATTTTCCCGACCACGGCGACATATGATGACTTGAGTGACTTGTGCCACCATATTGAGAGTGAGAGTGACTTCACCACTAGCCCCATATATGTGTTGCCACAATTCCCATGTGAGGAGAGCCACAATACCCACCACTTGAGTGAGATGAGTGACTCCACCATACATGAGATTGAGTGCACCTACCTTGAGAGAGTGAGTGAACCACCACATAGAGAGAGTGAGATAGTTGATAGGTCATGTGAGGCCACTTTTAACACTAACGACTTGACCTCTACCTCTATTGTGTGTTCTCATTTGGTGCTAGGTCCCATATATGATGACGCTCCGATTCTCGATGACTTCATCCTACCTTTGGACAAGACGATGGCCATGGTGGAATATGATGCACCCCCCACATGGTTCCATCAAGATGAAAATGACCACTATTTGGTCTTTCCCACCTCACCTACACCACATGAGTGGAATGACAAAGGTAACATAGGTGAAGGTGATGCTCTAGTCCCACTAGTGGACATTCTTGACATTGATTGCTTGCATGATGTTGATCAACCTCTTATCATGCTTCATGCTAGTGCGACTTCACCATGCGATGATTTACCCATTTATGATGAGTATGATGATTTCCATGTGGAGTCTATTTGTTTTGATGCCATGTTACATAGGATTTCTTGTGATCATTCTTTAGGTCACATCATGTTTGACAATCCGCTTGACTTGTCATATGCTATGCATGAGATCCATCATATGTCATATTTGCAATCTCATCGTAGTGACTATGCATTGGCCATTAAAATGAACCCAATTTGCACATGTGGCATAGATGACAAGCCCATGGTTATTGGCATTTGTTTTTCTTGTGATAATATTGATATGCTCCCTTTGCATCATTTGTCTCATATTCCATGCCATGACAACCTAGCTTCGGATATGCATTGTTTTGAATGTTGTCCATTTTCTCCATATGATGTTTCCAATATTGCTCACGAGGATACCAACATAGTTTCCTCATACATGCTAGGAGATTTTGATTCTTCCCATTCATTGCATGATCCCAATACTTGTGTGCACAATATGCTCCCCATGAATAAAAATGATATTGTTGTGCCACACACTTGCTATACTTGTATGCTCAATTTGTGTCCCATTCGTGTTATACATAACAACAATTCTTTCATGATGGATAACATGTTCTTATACCATGCATCAAATCTCTTTGAGCGATGCTTATCTTGTGCTAACTCTCACGTGCACGTACACATCATGATGGATGATGTGTACATTTACCACACACACAATTTCTTTTGCTTGTGTCTCTTTTGTGTAGGTACCCATGAATACTTGTCAACCTCACAATACCACGAGTTGACAAAACAAGCTCTAGAGAGCAACGATGACTTGGGATCCCATGGAGTGTCTTTCGCACCGCTCTCTTCGCGCAAATACTTCGCGCATTCCTTCTACATGACCCTCATTTGGCTATGGGTTATTGTCCACTACATATTATATGCCCATCTTGCCATGTTCACTTTGCATGATATGCTCATTACTATGTGTTTGCCATGCATTTGTGACCCATGCTTTGCATTACACATGATGATTGATTCTCGTACTTGTATGTGTATTTGCAAGCTTGGTAGAGACATTGCTTGTTATTTCCATGTTTGCTTTGTGCCCCATGCCTACGATGATACTTTCATCTTGCTTTGTGTTCGTGGTTGCAATATGTCATGTGCATTGTCTATGTCTATTATTTGCTCACATGACATGATTGCCATGATTTCCTCTAGTATGTTGCATCTTCGCACTACTAGTTTGCACGACTTGATTCTTATGATTGCTTGCCTTGTTGCACCACTGATGATTCATACTTGCTCCTTTCATGCGGTTGATGACAACCACCTACATGTTTTGCACATGATTGTTATTGCTTCTTGTCATATATCTCCATGTGTTGTCTCTATCATGCTAGATGATTTCCCATGTATTGAGTGCACCAATGATTTTAGTTTTTCTAATGAGATTTCCCCCATAGCATTCTCGCATATATTTGGAGATTTTGACATATTTTTTGTGAAGCATGCTTATCTTCCTTCTTTGCACCATATACCTCGTGCCATGAATATTGCCATTGTTGCATCATATTGTTCATGCACTTGTGCTTCTAATGGTTATGTGCAAGAGAAGAGAACCATCATGATGGATGATGTGTTTATCTACCATGCGCATACGTTCTTTGTTTTTTTGTGTGCATGTGTAGGATACTTGGACTTCGTGTCAACTTCCATGTCACGTGAGTTGACAATCCGAGCTCTTGAGAGCGAACCACTTTCTACCACGACGATTCCACATCACACTTGCTTGTACTTCGGCATTGTGACGGACACAGAAGAACATGCTTTCAAGGTGATATCCTTCTCTTTTGAGAACCCCCAAACCATGAGCATGCATATTGTGGATCATACTACTTGTGTTGCTTGCACCATGAGACTTATTTGTCATCTTGGACCCCTTGCTTGCGCACATGATAGAGATCTTGCTTCAACTTGTCATTTTCACAATTTCATGCATCATGATATATATGCCTTGTGTGTTGCATCCAATTCGTGGATTACTTGCTCCTATCACATGTTTGGTTGCAACAATGTCATCACTTCACATATGTCATGTCCCATTGATTACTACATGCTTGCCTTGATTGCCTCACACATGATGAACAATTGCTCTTTCTATTGTGTTGAGTGCCACACGATATTCACTACACCCCATGCACATTATGCTTGGATTGTCTTGCACTTGATCCATGTGTTTAGACACTTCATTTTATTTGGTGTTGTGAATGATTCCTATGCCTACCATAGACCTTTCATTGAGAAATTTGTGAATGCTTTCTATGATCTTGAGGTAGATGCTTATTCTCTTGTTACACATATTTGCATCACTACTTCACATTTGCATACTTGTTTCCATGATATCCTTACTTGTGCTCAATTTATATGCTTATATGCCATGTCACAATCCTTTGTCAAACCATATGCTTTGCATGATGACGACACTTGTTTGGTGAATCACCTCTTGAATGCTTGGTTTTGCACTAACGCTAACCACATTTGTTTTTCCAAGTGTTTGTTGTCTTTGCTCCTTTTGAAGGAATGCCAAGATGGTGCGACATTGGAGAGTGCCCATTTCGAGCTTCAAGATGACGAGAACTTGGTGATCGACCACTCCTACACGGCGACGCCATCTCTTTCCCATGGTCATTTGGATTTTGATCCGAGGTCGGATCTTTCCCAAGGGAGGGGAGATGATGCGGAGCATCCTACGTACATCACCATGTCAATAGTCCATTCGGCAAGTGACACATGCGACATCTACTTCACATACACAAAGGTGAATCATCTCCTTTACACGTGCTCACTTGACCCCTTCGAGGATGGTATACTACTTGACACTTCTCCCATGTGCATGCATAGGTATTGTCGGAGCTTCACGGATGTTGAGGAGGAGTGCAAGCGCCAAGGAAAAACTACACCATCCATGAGGGAAGCATGGAAGCGACGACGGAAGAAGACGGAGACATCTCCTAGGACCCGGACATCCGACACTGCCCGGGACATCCGGCCCCTGAAGATGTCAACAACAGCAGCAGCCCTGCAGCCGAAGTGCTATAGGCCCCAGACATCCGGCGTCAGCTTCGGACATCCGGCGCCTTGCCAACACTCGGACATCTGACCTCGCCCCCGGAAATCCGGACAAGCCATTTCAGAGAGCACCGTGACCAGCTCCGTCAGCCCGGACATCCGGCCTGCCAGCCCGGACATCCGGCTCCCCGTGAAGCCCCGGACATCCGGCCAGACGCACGCACATCCGGCACCTGCCTGCGCGCTTAGACTATATATACTACTCCCGCTCCTCCTAGTTAGGGTTAGCTTTGTGATAGCTCATTTGAGAGATAGAGCTTCGGTCATCCATATCGGATCTACTCCACGAGAGAGACCGCGGACTCTACGGAGAAGATCCACCTTGGATTCAAGACCTCCTAGAGGATAAGATCATCAAGACCCCCTCTTGGGCGGCCCCCTCAAGACCTCCTCACGGAGAAGACCGTTACCTCTTGTATCGTCCGTTGTTAACTTTGGATCTTGTATCTCTCTTTGTGTTTCGAGGATCTAGCACATGTGTGATCATCCTTATTGGTTTGAGTGTTCTCTTGTGTCCCCCTCGTGATTTTCCCCTCGTTTCCCTCCTCGTGTTCTTCATGTTCATCGCGGGATTCGCTCCTTTCGTGAAAGATCGGGCCACTAGGGTTCTACCCTACATCAGAAAGCATAGTATAACGACGAGACAATGCATCAGCAATCACATTTTCTTTACCCTTCTTATGTTTAATGACATAAGGGAAAGTCTCAATGAATTCAACCCATTTAGCATGTCTACGGTTCAGTTTTGCTTGACTTTTAATGTGTTTCAAAGATTCATGATCAGAATGTATAACAAATTCCTTGGGCCATAAATAATGTTGCCATGTTTCTAAGGTCCGAACAAGAGCATATAACTCTTTATCATAAGTAGAATAGTTCAGACTAGGCCCACTCAATTTTTTAGAAAAGTATGCAACATGTTTGCCATCTTGTAATAACACACCTCCTAATCCAATTCCACTAGAATCACATTCAGGCTCAAAAGTCTTGTTAAAATTAGGAAGTTCGAGTAAAGGAGCATGTGTCAACTTATCTTTCAATACCGTGAAGGCTTCTTCTTGTGCGGTACCCCAAACAAAAGGCAGATCCTTCTTTGTAAGCTCGTTAATAGGTGCAGCTATGGTGCTGAAATCTCTCACAAAACGCCTATAGAAACCAGCGAGGCCAAGGAAACTCCTCACTTGTGTGACCATTTTGGGCTGCGGCCAACTCTCAATAGCTTCAATCTTGGCTTTATCAACTTCAATTCCCTGTGGAGTAACAACATAGCCAAGAAAAGATACTCGGTCGGTTCAAAAGGTGCACTTTCCAAGGTTACCGAACAAACATGCATCACGTAGAGCAATAAAAATAGCACATAAATGTTCCAAATGTTCCTCCAAAGATTTGCTATAAATCAATATGTCATCAAAGTAAACTACCACAAATCGTCCAATGAAAGCACGTAAAACTTTTTTCATTAATCTCATGAAAGTACTAGGTGCATTAGTTAACCCAAAAGGCATGACTAACCACTCATATAATCCAAACTTAGTTTTAAATGTTGTTTTCCATTCATCTCCCAATTTCATACAAATTTGATGGTATCCACTACGCAAATCAACTTTGGAGAATATTGTAGAGCCACTCAATTCATCAAGCATATCATCTAGCCTAGGAATAGGATGACGATAACGAATAGTAATATTATTAATGCCTCTACAATCAATGCACATACGCGACGTACCATCCTTTTTCGGTACTAAAATGATAGGAACAACACAAGGACTAAGGGATTCACATATATAACCTTTGTCGAGCAGCTCATGTACTTGACGCATAATCTCCTTCGTCTCCTCTGGATTGGTACGGTATGGCGCACGGTTGGGTAATGATGCACTGGGAATTAAGTCAATTTGATGCTCAATCCCTCGAATAGGTGGTAATCCTGGTGGCACGTCTTGTGGAAAGACGTCAGCAAACTCCTGCAAAATGTTAGTGACAGCAAGAGGCAAAGAGGAAGGGACGTCCTCGAATGAAAATAATGCCTCTTTGCACACAAAAGCATAGCAAACAGATTTGTTAAAATCTGGATCATCAATATCAGATTTGGTGGCAAGTAAACATGCACTTTTCAATTTAATTTCAGAAGCAACACTATATGGTTTATTATTAGGCTTCATTTGTTGCTCAAATTCTTTTGCCACAATCTGATTTTCACTCTTATTTATCTCCGGCTTTGCTTTATTAGCTCTATTAATATCATCTTTCAAAATGGAATCAGGAGTATTAGGAAGCAAAGTAATATTTTTATCCTTATGAACAAGAGTATACTGATTGTTTCTACCATGGTGTACAGAATTTTTATCAAATTGCCATGGTCTACCAAGTAATAAGGAACATGCTTGCATAGGTACCACATCACAATCAACATAATCAGCATATGTAGAGATACTAAAATGCACACGAACAGTACGTGTTACCTTAACCTTGCCGTTGTTATTGAACCATTAGATGCAGTAAGGATGTGGATGTGGTCTTGTGGTGAGTGATAGCTTCTCCACCATCTCCATGCTAGCCAAGTTGTTGCAGCTCCCTCCATCTATGATGATGCGAATAGAACGTTCCTTCACAACTCCATTTGTATGGAACAAATTATGCCTCTGATTTTGCTTAACTTCACACTCAAAACACGTTGAGAAACTAAACATTCATACCTGTCAGCATCTTCAGGAGCCATGTATTGTGTCTCATGATCAGAATCATCTCCACCGTGTTCTTCACATGTAATAAGAGCCAAACTCTCCTCATCATAGTCACTAGCAGACTCATACCCACCATCCTCAGTAGCAATCATCACACGCTGAGATTTGCATACTCTCGCAAAATGTCCTCTTCCCTTACAACGATGACAAATAATATCACTTGTGTGCCCTGTTGATGCCATGGAAGAAGAAGAGCTCTGCGCAGGCCCGGCAGGTGTGCTCTTGGCAGATAGTGGTGGTTGTGCCTGCTTTCTTGTATCACGGCTGGAGGTGGCACCTGCTGGAGATGCTAGTGCAGTGGAAGTAGAGGATGCACGCGGTGTCCATGATGAAGATCGACCAGTAGAAAAGTTAGTTCGCGCCAAGGCCTGTCGATCCTGCACTTCACGTTCAGCTTTACAAGCAAGATGGAATAAACGAGTGATATTAGTATACTCCTTATACTCTAGAATGGTCTGAATCTCTCTATTTAATCCACCCGTAAAATATGCAAGCATAGCTTCATTCTCCTCAACAATACCACATCTAATCATGCCAGTTTGTAATTCCTGATAATATTCTTCTACAAAAAAATTCCTTGTGTTAAACGCTGCAATTTTTGAAGTAATTCACGTTGATACTATGGTGGAACCCAACGAGTACGCATAGCAGTTTTCAAAGCAGCCCAAGTAGCTAGAATAGGATATAATCTACAATGCTCAGACCACCAAACACATGCAAAACTAGTGAAAGCACAAACAACAGCAGGAACACGTCTCTCCTCGGGATATTGTAAACATGTAAATCGTTGTTCAGTTTCTAAATCCCAAGTAAGATATATATCAGGAACATATCTACCCTCAAATGGTGGAATATTCAATTTCAGTTTGGGAAGATGGTCATGATTTCGTACCTGAGGGTGAGCCCTACCATTGCCATTATTTGCATGTGGACAACCTGCTGGTTGTGGTGCTGGTGGTTGCACGTAGTTCTGATTTTGAATAACCTCATGCTCGTAATCTCCCGCAAAATTATCCTCCTTCGCATCAGCAGCAGGAGCCACAGAAGTATCAACAACAACACCAATAGTTTGGCCAGGTGCAAGAGGGAGATGGCTCGCTCGGCGGAGGGCTATTTTGTGACGTGGAGGTAGTAGTTGTTGTTGTTGTTGTAGAGGTGCGTTAGGTGCAGCCGGTGGTGGTGGTGGAAGACGCGCGAGCAATTCATTAAACCTATTATCGAGCTTTGTTTTGAACGTCTTCTCCATGCCATCTATCTTCTCCATGGCCTCTTCAAATCTGTTTAGCACATCTTGCACCTGTCCACTCATCATTTGCTGAAATTTATCATGCAACTCCTTATTCTTCATGTTCTCCCAGTCAGTCTCGTCGGCTTGTGATCCTGCCATGGTTAGCAACAATAGAAACACAAAAGAATATGATCCTACAGATTACTAACAAGAGGTGGTGGAGGGTGTCACAAATCTGTCAAGAAAATCTCAAATTCTTACCAGTTCTTACCCAGCAGCAGGCGGTGATCGGCAACCATCGTAGTCAAAACTCTCAAAGCTTGGAGAGTGCGATTACCAGGGAGAGTCAAATGCACGACATAGATGTATGTGGAGCTAGGAAGGCTTATAATAGGGTAGCAAATAGGGTCAGCAATAATCAATTCAGAGATGCAAAGTTGAATAAACGCTCAACAACGATCCTAGGCTAGACCGTGCTAGAGACGCGAGCCTAGAACACTAACAAAATCACAACGCTGCACGTAAACAAGGGAGGAGCACGCTCTAATTTTTTTCTTTTTTTTTGCTCCGCAACAAATTTTTTTTTGAAAAAGTCTACAAATGGTCCAAAAACTTCCTAGCCAGAATTTTCCAGACTTAGTTTTTTTGAGTTTGGAACTATTCTTCTTGTGCGGGTAGCACGAAAGTTCGGGAGTCTTACTCTATCACGACTCGGAGTATCGCGTGATCTGGAAATCCAAAACAGAGTAACAAAATACAGGACTCGGACTAGGACTGGTGGCGGAGATGAATCTGGTGGAACTCGGACTGGTGGCGGCGATGAATCTGGTCGAACTCGGACTGGTGGCAGATATATGTTGCAGGTGGAGTCAGATTGGCGTGATGGCGGTGGATATGTGGTGGCAGCGGCGACGATGATGGTGGTATATGTCAGCGGTGATGATGATGGTGGTATATGGCAACGGTGACGATGATGGTAGTATATGGCAGTGGTGATTGACCACTTGATACCACTTGATAGAAGCAAAGGTGTCCCGTCTTTCGATGAGATGGTGGATATCGTTTTAGAGGAAGTCGACTTTGACGATCCGACTACGAACGTGCGAGGATGTCGCGCCTTAGCAATCTCTAAACCAACTCCGAGGGGTTATTGACCACACCGGAGCACGATCAACCTGACCACGAGGGCCTGTTTCCTACGAGCAAACGAAGAACAAGCAAGAAACTGAGATTGCAATCTGGATATTGTGAATATAAGATGAAAGCTTTATTGATCAAGGTGGGGTTCTGTGACGTCTTAGTCTGGTCGCTGGACACAAACGAAGCACGCGAAGTTGCAGCTATGGCAAACTTTTAATCTAAACAAAACCCAAAGCCTAAACAACCGCCCTAAGAGCTATATATATAGAGGAAGAGGGGATGATTTCGTGGCCCTTGGAGAAGGGGTCCGAAACCAACCCTAACTCTTGTTTCCCCACACATACGGACTCTAAAAATAGCCTATACTTAAGTATTTCGAAAATACATGAGCTTGGCCCAATAATAAGGTGATGCGACACCTAAAATAGCCTTTGGACGAAATTTATGAAGTGGCATCTTGTATATTTCGTCCAAGGCTTCATGCACTCCTTATGGTGGCTTCAAAGTCCTGAAATCATCACTTGTAACTCTGTTCTGGATCCCCTTGCGCTTGCCATCATCTTCATGTTTGGTCTTGCTCCAGTGTTCATCCCTCTTATCCATGCCAGGCCCTTCATTTGTAAGCCAAACAAATGTATCCAATTTAGGCAGCATCATATTCTCATGAACATTAGAATCATTACCAAGAAACGAAAGTACCTGATAATTTAATTGGCGTGAGCGAGCTCTAGTAATTGGTCCAGTATGTATAGCAGCAGGGGCTGTGGGTCTGACAATGGTATTGATGTCCTCATCAGGTGTCGATGCCGATGTGATCATGTCGGAGATGGTAGCTCGAAGGCATATGCTCTTGAGCGTCTTCTCGAAGATGAGGAAGACCGCTTGTAGGACTTGATGAGGGCTTTGATCTCCTCTATTTGAGCTTGCATCTTGGCGTCGTTGGAGTTTTTCATGGCATCGAACTCATTGTTGTTGTTGTAGACCAAAGATGAAGTGATTTGCCTATCCATCACTCCAAGAGAAAAATATGAGTGGTAGAAAGAGAAGAACGAATACCAAATGTACCTTGACCGAAGTTGAAAGTGGATCAATGATCACTCCAATGTGGACAAGGAAATAGCACAATTGGTACCAATTCTTGTCGGTTTCTCACACCTACACAAATAAGGCTTATGGTGGAGCTCGGTGAGGATAGTGGCACAAAAATTTGATGTAAAATGTTAGCAAGAGTCAATAATGTTGAAAAAGATTCACAAATTCGCAAGTGTAACAAGGAGACCAATAGCAATATGGGTGGCACACGGAAACACACTCACGGATATATAAATGGGGTCGTGCAACCAAGGATGAGCACAAAATATGGAATCCACGGAAAACGCTCGTGTTGCACAACTCAATTGAGACGCTAGCAAGATTGCTCTGTAGGCGGATACGACACTTGCGCACAACCTATACGATGCAAAATGTATGGACTTTCTATCCCAAGTATGCTATGTATGTATGGTCCCGGTGTTATGATCCAAGATGATCTTATATGCAATGTGGTATGATGCTATGGCACTTGCTTACGAGCTCTTTGTTCACTCTTTTTCTTTGCTTAAAAGCTTATTTTTTGTATATGGCCACTTTGCGAAATGAAAAAACCAAGGTAGTAATTGTGTATATGCGGGAACAAACTTGAGGCACACGAGATGATATGATACTAATATGATATGGTATGTATGCAATGTATGGTGTAGATCACTAATGTGCACAAGTAATGTTGCCGGCAATACTCAAATGGCTAGTCTCGATAGGCAAGTGACACAAAATGGGTTAGTGGTTAACAAGGCAATGGCAAGGGAATATACAATGGAGGGATACCACGATACCGAGATGATATGGAGGTTACCGTCCATGGCGATGATGAGTGGCGGTGATCTTGATGGAGATACCAAGATGATGGAGACTCGTCCCTAAGTAGCCGAAACACCTTAGGAAATGGAAAAACCGCGAACTCAAAATCTCAAATGTCAAATGTCAAAATGGTGGTAGTGGGAATGCGGTGGTGGTTTTGTGGAAGCTCAATGGGATTGCGGAAAATGCAATGATGGGTTATGCGAGTAGGTAATGCGGAAGTGGAGGTTAAGGTGGTGGACTATACACAGTGTCGGAGTAGGAAGCCCGGTCCCTAAGTAGCTGAAACACCTTAGGAGACACAACTCACAACTCAAACAAAATTGGGTTAAGTTGGGGTGGCGGAAGTGTATAGTGGTCAAGCCTATGCGGAAGTTATGGTGGTGGTGGTGGTGGTGGCTGATTAAGAAGCAACCATCCCTAAGTAGCCTAGACACCTTAGGAGACTCAAATCACTCCTCAGGCAACCACTAATGCGATGGGGATCAAAATTGGTTAGGTTGCGGAAGTAGGTGGTGGAGTAGCGGAGGATGTGGTGGAAGCCCTAGGCAAAGATGCCAAAGTTCCAAAAATTTGATGGATTCAAATGGTTTTGCTGGTATTTTTGTTGGAAGGGGGATGTCAAGAGCTTTTCAACGAGCTAAAGAACGCGAAAATCGGACTCCGGATGAATTAGTTATGGACAAAACAAAAATCAGCCGAAGGGGGAATGTACAGGTTACGGACGTCCGAAGGTGGTTTGACGACCGGTGGCCGGACGTCCGGGTGGGCTCGGAAATCCGTTAATTTGGCTCTGGTTAGGGTTTCCGGTCGTCCGGAAAAGGTCGAACATCCGGTCGGCCGAGGGGCTCCGGACGTCCCAGAAAGGCCGGTCGTCCGGGGGTCGGGGGTCAACGCGAGATGCGAGATCCGGGGCGCGATTTTGGGCGGAAAATGATGATTTTGGGGTCAAAATTGAGGAGATTTCGTGGATGAAAGATGGGGAAACTTGGGGAAATGCTAGATCCACTTGAAACCAAGCAAATCCATGGATCAAAATCAACAAAACTTCCTCAAGTCAACAAATAACAAAAAAAATTGGGGCTATTTTTGGTGGGGATTTTCGAAATTGGGGAAGAACACAACAAAATTAGGCTAGAAAACAACAAGGGGAGGCTTCGAAATCGTGATCAATGTGGCTCATGATACCAAGATGATGTAGTGTAGAACCCTAGTGGCCCGATCTTTCACGAAAGGAGGGAATCCCGCGATGAACACGAAGAATACGAGGAGGGAAACGAGGGGAAAATCATGAGGGGAACACAAGAGAATACTCAAACCAACAAGAATGATCACACATGTGCTAGATCCTCGAAACACAAAGAGAGATACAAGATCCAAAGTCAACAATGGATGATACAAGAGGTAACGGTCTTCTCCGTGAGGAGGTCTTGAGGGGGCCGCCCAAGAGGGGGTCTTGATGACCTTCTCCGCAAGGAGGTCTTGAATCCAAAGGGATCTTCTCCGTAGAGGCGGCGGTCTCTCTTGTGGAGTAGATCCGATGTGGATGAGCAATGCTCTATCTCTATATATTAGCTAAAGCAATGCTAACCCTCAAATGGAGGAGGTGGGGGTGTATATATAGTCTAGGGCCATGAAGGGGTAAGTGAGGGCGAAGGGATACATGGGCTCGGCCCGATACACTATGCACAGAAAGGCGTCGGACGTCCGACGGGTACCGGACGTCCGGTGGCTCAGGACGGTCCGGACGTCCGGCGCGTGTTGGACGTCCGCTGATTCTTCTCGGGACAGGTGGTGCCGGACGTCTGGTTGGCGTCGGTCATCCGTTGTTTTGCTTCGGGATCGGTGGCACCGGATTTCCGGTAAGCGTCGGACGTCCGGTGCCTGGGACTTGTCGGACGTTCGGTGAACGTCGGTCGTCCGGGCGCTGTAGAGTGTCGGACGTCCGTTGGCACGTCGAACGTCCGGCCGCTGTAGATTCTACAGCTCCGTCTTCTTCCGTCTTCTCTTCCACGCTTCCCTCGCGGATGGTGTAGTTGTACACTTGCGCTCGCACTCCTCCTCCTCGTCCATACCGTTCCGACAATACCTATGCATGCACACGAGTGGAGTGTCAAGTAGTATACCATCCTCGAAGGGGTCAAGCGTGCACGTGTAAAGGAGATGATTCACCTTTGTGTATGTGAAGTAGATGTCGCACGTGTCACTTGCCAAACGGACTCTTGACATGGTGATGTCCGTAGGATGCTCCGCATCACACTTGCTGACCGGCTCAGCTTCGACCCACTTTGTAAATTTATCAACCGCCACCAACAGGTGGGTCTTTTTGTCCTTGGATCTCTTAAAATGCCCAACCATATCTAGCCCCCAGACCACAAACGGCCAAGTGATTGGAATCATCCTCAATTCTTGAGCCGGCACATGAGCTCGTCTGGAAAATTGCTGACAACCATCGCACTTGCTAACCAGATCCTCTGCATCAGCATGAGCCATCAGCCAATAAAAACCATGAAGAAAGGCCTTAGCGACCAGAGACTTAGAGCCAACATGATGGCCACAATCTCCTTCATGAATCTCGCTTAGAATTTCATGGCCCTCTTCAGGAGAGATACATCGCTGAAACACCCCTGTGACACTGCATCGGTGTAACTTGCCATTGACAATGGTCATTGACATAGACCTCCGGGTTATTTGCCTGGCCAAAGTTTCATCCTCAGGTAACTTACCCCGGGTCATATAAGCCAAATATGGAACTGTCCAATCAGGAATAGCATGAAGACCCGCCACCAGCTGTGCCTCTAGATTAGGGATAGCAAGATCCTCTTCCGTAGGCAGCTTAACAGAAGGATTGTAATGACCAGCAATAGCATTAACCGCCCGGCAGTAAGCCACCTCATTTTTCCTGCGATCAACATGTTCCACTTGATAGCCCTTGTAATGACCAGCAATAGCACCAACCGCCCGGCAGTAAGCCACCATGAGCGGGTGTTTAGAATCCCAAGTGCCTGAGACTAGCTGAGCCACTAGGTCTGAGTCACCAAAACACCTGACCCGGCTTAGATTCATCTCTTTGGCTATCCGAAAACCATGGAGCAAGGCCTCATATTCAGTTGCATTGTTAGTACACGGGAACATCAACCTTAAGACATAGCAAAACCTATCACCTCGTGGGGAAGTCAAAATAACTCTAGCCCCCGAGCCTTCCAACTGCCTGGATCCATCAAAATGAATAGTCCAATATGTATTATCAGGCTTTTCTCGGGCATCTGCAGCTCTGTCCAGTCATTGATGAAATCCACAAGTGCTTGAGACTTGATAGTTGTCCGAGGCATATACTTCAAACCATTGGGTCCAAGCTCAATGGCCCACTTGGCCACCCGGCCTGTGCCTTCTCTATTTTGAACAATTCCCGCTAAGGGAGTAGAACTGACCACGGTGATGGGATGACCAAGGAAATACTGCTTCAACTTACGACTAGCCATGAACACTCCATAAACCAGCTTCTGCCAATGTGGGTACCTCTATTTAGATACAATGAGTACCTCACTTACATAGTAAACTAGCCTCTAAACCAGATATTCCTTGCATGATTCCTTTCTTTCCACAACAACCGCTATGCTAACGGCTCGGCTATTAGCAGCCACATATAAAAGCAAGGGCTACTTGTTAATGGGAGCTGCAAGGACCGGCGGCTCAGTCAACTGCATTTTCAGTGCTTCAAACACCTAATTGGCAGCATCACTCTAGACAACATGATATGTTTTCTGCATCATCTGGTATAGAGGGATAGCCTTTTTGCCCAAATGGCTTATAAACTGGCTCAAAGCCACAATACGACCCGCCAGACGCTGGACGTCATTGATACATGTCGACTTGGTCAAAGAAGTGATAGCCTTGATTTTCTCCAGGTTAGCTTCAATGCCTCTTTCAGAAACCAAAAAACCCAATAGCTTGCCTGCTGGCACACCAAAGACACACTTGACCGGGTTAAGCATCATCTTGTAGACCCAGAAGTTGTCAAAGGTCTTTTTGAAATCATCTAACAAGGTATACTTCTTCCTGGATTTCACAACGATATCATCCACATAAGCATGAACATAGCATCCAATCTGGTCATGGAGGCAATTCTGAACAAACTGCTGATAAGTCGCCTGGGCACTCTTGAGCCCAAAAGGCATAGACACATAGCAGAAGGCTCCAAAGGGAGTGATGAAAGATGTCTTCTCCAGGTACTTAACTGCCATCTTGATATGATGATGACCAAAATAAGCATCTAGAAAATTCAAACACTCACAAGCCTCCATAGCATCAATGATGTGATCAATATGGGGGAGAGCAAAGGGGTCAGCCGGACATGCCTTGTTATGGTTTGTGTAATCCACAAACATGCGCCAAGTGCCGTTTTTCTTAAGGACCAGCACCGGGTCAGCCAACCATCTAGGATGAAAAACTTCAATGATAAACCCGGCCACCAAGAGCCAGGCCACTTCTTTACCAATGGTCTTGCACCACTCTTCATTAAAACGACGAAGGAATTGCTTAACCGGCTTAAACTTAATTTGGATCAATATTGTGAGTGTGCTCAGCGATTTCCCTCGATAGACCTGACATGTCTGAAGGCTTCCATGCAAAGATATCCCGGTTCTCACGGATGAACTTGATGAGCGCGCTTTCCTATTTTGGATCCATATTGGCACTGATACTGAACTGTTTGGATGAATCGCTAGGAACATAATCAACTTGCTTGGTGTCATCTGCCGACTTAAACTTCAACAAAGGGTCATGCTCTATGGTTGGCTTTTTCAAGGGGTCATATCCGCAGGTCAACATTATCTGTGTAGAATTTCGACTCCTCTGTTGCACAAATAGATTCAGCATAAGTAGCATCGCCCTCTTCACACTCCAAGGCTATCTTCCTATTGCCATGCAACGTGATGGTACCCTTACGACCCGGCATTTTAAGCTGTAGATAAACATAACAAGGCCGCGCCATAAATTTAGCATAAGTCGGCCATCCAAACAGGGCGTGATAAGGGCTCTTGATCTTGACCACCTCAAAAGTCAATGTCTCACCTCTGTAGTCATGATCATCGCCAAAAGCCATCTCCAAAGCTATCTTACCCACCAGATACGCTGACTTACCAGGCACCACCCCATGAAAAACAGTAGAAGACGGCTTAATATCATTGTCAGTCAAATTCATACGGCAAAAAGTATCATAGTAAAGGATATTGATAGTGCCGCCTCCATCCATAAGCACCTTTGTAAACTTGTATCCTCCAACCTGAGGAGCAACCATCAAAGTCAATTGACCCAGATTGTCAACCTGGGTGGGTGATCCTCACGGATCCATAGAATAGGATGTTCAGACCATCGCAAGTATCGAGGGACTATCGGCTCAATTGTGTTCACTGCCCACTTATGAATCTTCTGATCTCGTTTGCACAAACTCGTGGTGAATACATGATATTAACCACTATTTAGTTGCTTTGGATTACTCTGATAACCGGACTGCTGTTGTTGATTACCTTGATTAGGTTGTTGATTGAAACCACATTGATTGCCTTGTCCCTGAAAACCAGAGTTTGAACCGTCAGCTCCAAAGTTGGGCCTTGAGAGCCGGATCCTGACACGCCATGCAGGCCATGATTGTCCCGATAAAAGCCGAAATTTCTGTATTCCCTCATGATGAAGCAATCTTTCCATAGATGATGGGCCGACTTATCTTGAGAAGCATCCTTTGGGCAAGGCTGATTCATTATCGCCTCAAGGTTGAACTTGGGCCCGTCAAACTGAGGCATTGACGATTTCCCCTTACGACGCTGATTATTACTCTCTGTGTTGGTATTGGCCACAAAGTTCAAACCGCCGTCAGCTTGCTTGCGCTTACCATTATTACCTTGACCCACTGTATTGTGCTGCTGTCCCTTTGCATTGTCGTTCTTCTTCCCCTTACCACCTTTCTCCTCATTAGACTTAGGATTCTTAGTGCTATCAGAGTCGACGTATTTGACGACAGCTGCCATGAGCTCTCCCATATCATTGTAGTGGTGCTTAAGCCGCCCCAGCTTTTGCTTGAGGGGAAGAACCAACAATTCTTCTCCCAAATCAAGACAACTGAGCCGATGTTGATACTGTCCGAGGAATGGATAATAGCCGAGATCCGGCGTAACCAATGGGGGGTTGCCTCGCCCTCACCCTGGATGCAAGTGTCTAAATCAAGAATCAACAGAGGCCGCTTGCATGTGTCCTTGAAATTCTGAATAAAACACATATTCAACTCGGCCCGTGATCGGATGGAGTTAGGGGCGAGTCCTTTTAGCCAGGTGCGAGCCGGTCCATCCAACATCATGGTGAAATACTTAGTGCACACAGTGTCATTGACATCCAACATCTCCATGGCTAGCTCATAACTCTAAATCCAAGTTGTCGGGGATTGATCCGTGTATAATTAGGCACCTTACGGAGACACTTAAAATCCTTGGGCGGGCGCTCATTACGCAAAGCCGGCACCAGACATGGCACACCCACGGTCCTAGAAGTCATCCCAGCTTCTACAGACACCGGCGGGTTACGCTGAGGCTGTTGATGGGCCGTCAGCTCCGCCTCCCGATGTGCCCTGGCCTGATCCACCAAAGCTCGAGCCTCATTATCAGCACATGGCGGGTCATGCCCACGGGGTTGGTTACGGTGTCGTTCACTCCTCCAAACCGCCAGCGACACAATACACATGTTGTAACTCCGACTATGGCGTGGAATCGAATGAATCTGATAACGGCTGTACGAATAAGACGCATGCTGAGCCACCATCGTCTAAAGAAGCTCTACAGCCTTCCGGGCTTCAACCGCTACGGGCGACTCGCCTTGCACTGGAAGAGCCGCCAGCCATGATGCCGCAACAATCATATTATCCAGAGGATTAGAAAATGACCCGGTAGTGTAGGCACTTGCTGAGGCAGGGTTAAATTCAAACGGGCGAATCCGTAACATGCGGTTGAACCATCGCCCTGGCCGTGGGTACTTCAACAGCCCGGGTCACCTTGGGCGGGCTACTTGGTCCTGCCCCAGGGGTGTTGAAAAGATTCCTTGCATCGTAATCCAGAGGTACACGACTCTAGTGCCTCCTTCGCAGAACAATGTTAGATGCAGTCTGATCCAAACTTAGCCAGAAAGCCTCAGCTTGAATCCCTTGTGATTGCACATCCAAGGCGGCTCGCTCTGTCGCCATCCTAGTGTTCTCAGCATTAAGCTCTTCCTTGGCTTGAGCTATCTCATCTTGCAGCTTCGAGACATCCACCTTATGCTATGCTTGAGTCTCTGGGGTTACCTCTAGCCCCATTAAAGTCGCCAAAGCGTCCAAGAGCTCGGGCAGAACCTGAGCCGACGGGCACGCAGAGCGCTCGCTCCGTCCGTCACCTCGGTCGTTGAACCAAACGTCATAGCCGCAGCAGTTGTTGAATTGAGCACCGGTTGTGTGCCGGCCATCAAGATCGCAACCCTATTCAGCGGCTCATAGAGGTCTGGAATACTGTCGCCATCGAAACAACCCCCATGCCCACCATATTGCAATTGATACATGGAGTTGGTCTCGCCGGTTGAGGACTCATCATCATAGTAGATGGTCGTCTCTCCACTGGGCACATATCCTTCCTCAAGATCTGCTCCATGAGTAAAACCCACAAAAGCATGCTTCACGGCAGTTTGGATCTTGGTGGGTCATGCGCACCGAGCCGTCTCGATGATGTCGGTGCAGGTGTCCGGCTCAGGCTCCGACTCGCCGATCTTGCCGATGAAGACGCGAATTTTGCCGAAGCGGACCCAGTACCCGTATTCGATTCAATCAGCCTCGGTACCCCAGCCTATGTCGTCGATGTAGATCTTGCCGCGACGACTCTTGGCCATCCGGCACACGGCATATCCCTTGATCCCTGAGAAGCTGCCCTTCAAGAACTCGAAACCACCATGCGCTGGCCCACAATGGGCGCCAACTGTCATGGACTTAACGTGGCAGATGCCCTAGCAAAAGGACTTAGGTGTGGAGCCATCGCAACTAGGTTAGCTTGAAGGGGTTAAATGGGACAAAGGACACCAAAAGTTTAACCAGGTTTGTCCCCTCTCAATGAGGCTCGATTTCTAACCAAGCTTGCCTTACAGTACAAGTTAAACATATGGCGGCTCACACCCGTGGGCCTCAAGTCGACTCCGGGTCTTGGGCCTTCAATTGGCTTGCTCTATGAACCACCATCTTCATATCTTCTTGGACCTAATCAGGCCTCTTCATCTTTAAGCCGCTAGTGGCATGACCCGGCCCCTCCTCGGCAGGTCATATCCAGTAGTCATATCCCCAACTCCCTCTAGCGGAGTACCGGAAAAGGCCTCAAGACAGAAACTTGCGACGGTGAAAAAGTATTTTTGGTGTGCCCCTGGTCTACGGGGAATATTTGGGTATTTATAGAAGAAGAATGAGGGTTAGAGGGGCTACTAGGGACCCACAAGCTTGGGGGACGCGCCCTACGAGCTTGTGCCCACCTCATGGCTCCTCTAGCCTCCTCCCGAACCTTCTAGGGTGTCTTGTGCTCCAAGAAAAATTGTCAATAAGTTTCATCCCGTTTGGACTCCGTTTGGTATTGATTTTTTGTAAAGGCGAAAACAAGGAAACATCAACAACTGGCATTTGACACCAGGTTAATAGGTTAGTCCCAAAAAATGATATAAAATAGCATAATAATGCATATAAAACATCCAAGATGGATAATATAATAGCATGGAACAATAAAAAATTATTCATACGTTGGAGATGTACCCGTGTTGCATGTTGGACTCTGTTGTGGTTTCTGTCTGCAAGGTTGAAATGGACTAAAACCTATTGGTTCATGTCCAAACTGAACCAAATCAATCCAATAATGCCTAAAGCCCAAACCACACCAAATTACTTTAGCACAATCCATTTAAATCCATCCAAAGGCATTCCACTGTAAATACTGAATTTAAATTGTACTTGCAAACCAAATTGCTCCTAGGTTTTGCCAGGATACATACAAGATCGATGAGGTAAGATGTCTTTCAATTTTCTATATAATAATTTGATTAGTCTAGTCTATGATTACTTCAAAGTCGTGAATCTGGGAATGTTGTTCAACATGCATGTGTGTTTGGTTGTGTGTTAACCATTTGTGTTGGGAGTTTTCATACTTGCTTGGTGTGACCCCCCCGCCTCGACCGTGCACTAATCATACGCGCACATATGGACGATCAAGACCAGAGACTCATGGGAAGATATCAGATATCACAAACAAAAAGCTTTATATTACAAGTCAGGGACATGAGGACCCAAATACATAGGTCAGCGAAAGCAACAATATCTGAGTATAGACATAATTAGACAAGTTTGGAGCTGAACTTCTGGCACCCTTTGCATTTTTGGACCAATTCCTTGGCCTCTTCTAAGGCAGTCGGCCAGAAGAAACCGTGTCGAAAGGCTTTTCCGACGAGTGCTCTTGAAGCCGCATGGTGGCCGCACTCGCCTTGATGGATGTCTTTGAGAATTGCTTGGCCTTGCTCTAGCTCTACGCAGCGCTGGTAGACACCAGTGACGCTGCGCCTGACCAGCTCTCTGTTGACTATGGTGTAGGCTGCCGATCGGCGTTGTACTTGCCAAGCTGAGGTCTCATCAGTCGGCAGCTCTTTGCTCACCAAGAATTTGAGGATGGGATGGGCCCATGAGGGTGCTGCTATTTCTTCGACTGCCAGAACTGCGACTTGGACGAGGGAGGTTGGGCTGGGAGGCGGTGGGTTGGAGTCAACAACCACTTGCTGGGTTAATCAAGTCCTCAGGCCGACTGGCGTGGCTCTTGCGCCGAGTTCTGGAGTCTTCGAGTCCGCCGCTGCAGTCCCCGGGCTGGGTACTATGGTCCCTGGGCCGGCCTCGACTGTGCCGACTTTAGAGCCATCTGCCAAAATCCCCGTACCGTCTGCCGGGCCTCTGGAGTCGGATCCGACCTCCTCGGGCGGAGCCGGCACAAAGATGGAGTCTGATTCCGATGAAGGCTTGACAGACGGCTTGAGGAGGCGTTGAAGGGCAATGCCAGATGGTATTGCTTGGCGGGTAGAGCCGATTCATGCCAAGGCGTCTTCTTGGTCGTTGTCGTTTCTCGACACATGGAGGAACTCGCACCCCTCGAAATACCCACTCAGTTGCCGCATGAGGAAATGGTAACTCGCCATGTTTGCATCTTTGGAGTCCCAGTCGCCAGATGACTGTTGGACCACTAAGTTCGAGTCGCCATAACACAAGATCCAGCGAATGCCAAGTTCTTTGGCAAGTCGGAGCCCGTGAATGAGCGCCTCGTACTCGGCGACGTTGTTGGAGGCGGCAAAATGGATTTGCAGTGCGTATTTGAGCTTGTCGCCTTTAGGAGAGGTGAGGATGACGCCGACTCCCAAGCCGGTGCGCATCTTGGAGCCGTCGAAATGCATCCGCCAATGGGTGGAGTCAGGCGCTGGAGGTAGGTACTGGGTCTCGGCCCAGTCGACGAGGAAGTCGGCCAGAGCTTGTGACTTGATGGCGGTGCGGAGCTGGTAGTGGATGGTGTAGGGAGCCAGCTCTATGGCCCACTTGGCCACTCGGCCAGAAGCATCTCGGCTTCCGATGATCTCGGCAAGTGGGGCCGTGCAGACCACAGTGATTGGATGCTCTTGAAAATAAGGCTTCAATTTCTTGGTAGTAAAGTGTACGCCATAGCACATCTTCTGGTAGTGGGGATAGTTCTGCTTGGAGGTCGACAGTACTTCGCTCAGGTAATATACCGGTCTCTGGACAGGTAGTCCCTTGCCTTCCTCCTTGCGTTCCACTACAATGACCGTGCTGACTACCCGGCTGGTGGCGGCGATGTACAGGAGCATAGGTTCCTTGGGAGTCGGAGCCGCCAGGACGGGTGGAGTAGTCAGCATCTTCTTCAACTGGAGAAAAGCTTTGTCCGCCTTATGGTTCCACTCGAAAAAAGTGGTCTTCTTCATAAGTTGGTATAAGGGGAGAGCTTTCTCGCCCAGCCGACTGATGAATCGGCTGATGGACGCCAAGCAGCCGGTGAACTTTTGCACATCCAGCAGTCGGCTGGGTACCTCCATTCTCTCAATGGCCTTGATCTTTACAGGGTTGCATTCTATGCCACGTTCAGAGACCAGGAAGCCAAGGAGCTGGTCGGCTGGTACTCCGAAGACACACTTCTCGGGGTTGAGCTTGATCTAGAATCGGCGCAGGTTCTCAAAGGTCTCCTTGAGGTCTTCCAGCAGTGTCCCATGCTTTTCCGTCTTTACCACCACGTCGTCCAGGTAGACGTGGGCGTTCCTGCCGAGCTGCTTGAGGAGGCACTTCTGCATGCAACGCTGAAAGGTGGCGCCAGCATTCCTCAAGCTGAACGTCATGGTGAGGTAGCAGAAGTCTCCAAACGGCGTGATGAAGGCGGTCTTCAGTCTGTCAGCCGGGTTCAGCTTGATCTGATCAATTCTTGGTAGAGCAAACGGGTCCTTGGGGCAGGCTTTGTTGAGGCTCGTGTAGTCGATACACATTCGCCACTGCTTGTTCTTCTTCAGTACCAGGACCGGATTGGCTAGCCACTCCGGAAAGAATACTTCCATAATGAAGCCGGTTGCTAGGAGTCGGGCTATCTCTTCTCCGACAACTCTTCTCTTCTCTTCTGATAGGCGGCACAGGGGCTGCCTGACCGGCTTTGCATCAGATCGGACATGTAACTTGTGCTCGGCGAATTCCATCGGTACACCTAGCATGTCTTTGGGGGACCATGCGAAGATGTCCCGATTCTCACGGAGGAAATCGGCAAGCTCGCCTTCCTATTTGCTGTCGAGGTTTGCGCCTACGACAGCGTACCTCTCTGGGTGCTCCGGATCCAAGGGTATCTTCTTTGTCTCTTTGGCCAGCTTGAACGAACCCTTAGCCTCCGACTCCTTTGGGTTGGGTGATACCTGTGGCTACTTGCCGGCCATCGCCACAACTCGCTCAAGGAGCCGCTTCTCGGCCGCGATCACTAGGGACTCGGCTAGCCGACTGCTCTCAGCCGCACAGGCAGACGACTTCTGGTAGTCGCCGGCTACAGTCAGAATTCCCCTGGAACTGGGCATCTTCATTTTGAGGTAGGCGTAGTGGGGGACTCCCATGAACTTGGCCAAGGCAGGTCAGCCGAGTAGCGCATGGTATGGGCTCTCAAGGTTCACCACCTCAAACTAGACCAACTCTCGGCAGAAGTGATCTTTGTCTCCAAAGAGGACGTCCATCAAGATCTTGCCGATTGGTGAGCAGGAAAGCCCTGGAACAATGCCGTGGAACATAGTCCGGCTGTTCTGAAGCTATATTTGCTTGATTCCTAGCTTCTCCATGGTGTCCTTGTACAGGATGTTGATGCTGCTGCCTCCGTCTATCGGAACTCGCGAGAAACGCACGGCTCATCTATCCGTAGCAAAGGTGGTGTCCAAGACCAAGGCATAGGAGCCCGGACTCGGCATCACCTCTGGGTGGTCAGCTCTGCTCCAGCTGATAGGCTTCTCGGACCAGTGCATGAACTCTGGCGTCTCTGATGCTACTGCGTTCACCTCTTGTCGCTGCAGCTGCCTGCTGCATCGATCATCAGCCATACTGGTAAACACCACATAGGCTCCGTGTTCTTCAGGGTATTCGTCTTGTACTGCGCCGACTGGCCTGACAGCCGGCTGCTGGGGCGGAGGCGGAGGCGGCTGCCCAGTAGGCGGGGGAGGCAGGAGGCCGTCTCCCTTGGCGATCCTAGTGAGCCAGTGGCACTTCCGGGTGGTGTGATTCGACAGCTTCGCGCCGCTATGGAACTTGCAATGTCCATCCAGAGTCTACTCGTAGGAGAAGGCCGGCAACTAGTTGGGCTTGCCGCCTTTCTGTCACTTGGGCAGAGGCTGCCCATCCGGCTGCTGGGCTTCAACGGTCGTGACCTGCCGGCTGTTGGAAGCCAGCTGCGGGGCCTTGCGCTTGTGGTCACCCTGCTGTTGTCGCCGATTGGCGTCTCCCGCTGGAGTTTTTGGAGCTTGAGGGGCCACTTTGCCAGTTGCGCTGACTTGAATCTCCGCCTTCATGGAGGAATCGGCCGTGGCGTACTTGTGCGCTATGATCAGCAGCTCGTCGAGGGTTTCTCGCTCGTCGCAGAGGAGCTTGTGCTTGAGGAGGGTGCCTTCTCTGCACCCGGCTGTGAAGTACTCGATGGCCTGCACCTCGTGCACGCCCTCGCAGGAGTTCCGAAGCTCGGCCCAACGCGTGAGGTAGTCGCGAGTCGACTCGTCAGGACCTTGCATGCACAAGGAGAGCTGACGAGGCATGGGAGGACGCTTGTACGTGCTGGTGAAGTTGCGGACGAACGCTTCGGTGAAGTCAACCCAGCTGTTGATGTTGCGGGGCTTCAGGCTGTTCAGCCATGTCCGGGCCGTGCCCTGGAGCATGAGCGGAACATACTTTACGGCGACACGCTTGTTGCCGTTTGTTATGCTGACAGCCATGGAGTAGTCGACTAGCCAGTCTTCCGGTTTCACGGAGCCGGTATATTTGGGCGTGTCTCTTGGGAGCGTGAACCCTTTAGGAAAAGGCTCGTCTCGAATACGGGGCCCGAAACAGGGCGGACCCAGCTCATCTTCATCTTCCAGCGCAAGGGATCGGTGAAGCCGGTCGACCCGGTGGCGGGCGTCGTTTTCTCCGACCCCCTCTCGGCGGCAAAGGCGGTCGCCGAGAGTCGGATGGTCAACAGGCGGCGGGGAAACTCGCCTCTCCTTGCGAGAGGGGGAGGTGGACAGTCGTCCCGTCGTTCCACTGCTCTCGGGCGACCGTGTAGGTCGCGCTCTATGGTAATGTGAGTCCGACTGTGGCTGACAGCCGGATCCTTGTCTCTTCTTCCTTTGGCACCGCCAGTCGGCGTCCGAGACGTCGCGCCTTGATCTTGGCGAAGGTCATTGTTTTGCCGCTGCGGCGCCTCCGTTTGGCAGCCGGCCTCGTTCTGCGTGGCAGCTGCGTCGAGGAGCCGCTGGACTCGCTCCATCATCAGGTGGCGTTCTTCGCCCTCGAAATTGTCCAGCTTGTCCGCCACCGCCTGGGCGGCTCGGATGTTCTCCGCTGGTGTAGCGTACATGGGGCAGCTTGCCCCGAATAGGTCGGCGATGGCTACACCGCGCTGCTGGACCGCGCCAAGGCGGCTGGGCCCCGCTGGGGCCGGCGAGCCGCCAATAGCGCGATCTATCTCTCACTGGTAGGCTTCTGACAAGCGCCTCATGCTAGCTAGCTTCTTCGCGCCTTCGATGAGCTGAAGGCGGCGCGCCTCCAACGTCTCCGCGTCAGCATCTTCCGGAATGGGCATAGTCAGGTCTTGTAGCGCCGCGCCGAGCGGATCATGCGCTCCTCCGTCGGGGAGCTCGTCATGACTGATGACGAGCACCTCGGTGATGGTGTTTCCGTCGCTCTCCGCGCGAGGGAGAGGTTCATCATAGACCACCACATTAGTGGGGAACGCGTCGAGCGACGCGGTGTCGGAGTCGACTAGCATCGGGTCAGTGGAGCCTACAGACTCCAAGTCCACGGCAGGCTCGCCGGAAACGTGGAGTTGATCGAGGAGGCCCGCGAGGAGGCTCTCGGAGCTGCCCGTGCCTGCGTTGGATGCAGGTTCGTCGGAGAGGCGAACCTCGCCGACAAGTTCGGCAGGAAGCTGGCTACGCAGGCGATCTCAACGCCGCGCAGCGCGTCGGTGCAAACTCCGTCTGGCGTGCCTGGCTGGCTGCGCTCGCGAGGGAGGAAAAGGGTTCCCGTCCAGAACAGGTCTCCGGATGGCGGTGCACCAGGCCCCACGGTGGGCTCCAAATGTCGGGGGTTGGGTGCGACATATGCCAAAGGATGGCTTATCATGGTGGGGGCGAGTAGAACGTCACCGGTGCCTGGAAACGGGATGAGGCGAAGACTTGCACACCGGCGAATCTTACCCAGCTTCAGGGCTCTCCGCTACTGCTGCTCTGCGGGGTCTCCGCATGATCACTATGGCAAGGTGTTTACATGATTGCTCCTTGAGCTGCTTCCTGGAGGTAGGAGAGGGCAAGGCTAGCTCTCTCCCTCCTATATGATCTGGTCTAGAGCTAATGGGTTCCAACCCTTTGCATGGGCGCCCTGGGGGGTTTATATAGGCCTACCCCGCCAGGGGTACAATGGTAATCCGGCTGGACGTGGACCCAGCTGTCAGTGCCTCTGGCCTCCATCTTCTCCGCCGACTGCTGGGGCCCGCCGACTGGCCAGGTACGGAGCCGACAGGCCGCGTCCGCCGTGGGCGGGTCTTGCCGGCTGCTGGTTACTGTAGCCGTGCTTCTGATGACGTGGGCTTGGTCATGGGGTCGTGGCAACAGCCCCGCCTCCTGGCGGGCGATCACTGTTGACATTCTCCGTCACATCTGGTTAATGGCGTGTGGGCCCCGGGGGAGGGTCTGGCCGACTCCGGGGGCCGACTGGTGGCGCACTTGCCGCCTCCTGGGGTCCCACTGACTGGTCGGACCCGCCCCCCAGGGTCGTACAGACAAGCCGTCGTGGGTGCTGGACTCGGTCCTTCGGCGCTGATGTCAGGGCCGGCACGGCAACAGTGCCACGCCGCACGGAGATCTCCCCTGGTACGGCGTGATGTGGCCATGCCTACCCTTACTAAGGGGCGGGAGCGGGCTTTACCGTAGCCACTCCCCGGTCCTGCCCCTCCCGATGAGGATGTGGGTTTGTTGGAGTCGCGGGCCGACTCCCCAAAGCCGGCTTCTCTGGAAGTCGCCTGTCAGGAGTCGGCTTATCCTGAAGTCGTCCCTGGGACTCGGCCGTGTGTGGGCAGTCGGCCGTCTTGCCGCCGACTTCTCAGAAGGCGGCTCTTCATCCTAGGGTCTTGAGGGGCGCAGCCTGCCCCAATGTCTTGAAAGGTTCTGGGCCTCGGGTTGGCCTACCCGTGGCCCATTACTCCGACAATTTGGAAAAAGAAAATTTTTGGTTGAACAAAATTTTAAAAGCATGATGATTTTTAGCAAGAAAAACAAACGAAAAACAAATAAAAATGAAAAGAAACAAAACAAAACACAAACATGAAAAAATAGTGCAAAAACACCCGACCGTTATAGTAAACCTCACTATGTGTGTTGTTTTGTTTGGTTAGTACATGTGAAATTAAAAAAATGTTTCAAGATGCAAAGCCTTTGTTACTACGAGTATAGGAGAGCAACTTGTTGGGGAATGTTGCATGAAAACAAAAACAATTCTATGCACATGCAAGATCTATCCATGGAGATGCATAACTACGAGAGGGGGAGAGCATCTACATATCCTTGTAGATCACTAAGGGGAAGCATTTATCAACGCGGTTGATGTAGTCGTACACCTTCATGATCCGTCTCGATCAAGTACCGAACGTATGGCACCTCCGCGTTCATCACACGTCTAGCTGATGACGTCCTCGCCTTCGCGATCTAGCAAGAGAGGCGAAGTAGTAGATGAGTTCCGGTAGCACGACGACATGGTGACGGTGGTGGTGAAACTATCCGCAGGGCTTCAACAAGCACAATGGACGTGGACGGAGGGGGATCGAGAACAGAGGAAGAGGGGGCGCCGCACATGGTTGGAGATCATGGTGTGTGGTGCCCCTCCCCACAGCCGGTCTATTCTGCTAATATTAGCAGAATAACTATTCTGATAACACTTCCGCACTGCACACTCAACGCGTGGGCACTGCACTCTCAGTAGCAGGGGTACTACAATACAGAGTCTAGTGAAATTCGTGTCGGAAAAAACTTCACGCAGTGTTCTTTTGGTATTGTTTTCACTCTAGATTTCTAACCATTTATTGGAATGACGCATGTAATATACTGTTTAGAAGCTATGGATTAGGCGCAACTTTGCCATGTTGAACACTTTCCGAGATTCATCATAGTTTAAGAGCAGTTCCGTAAATTGTGTGGCTCACGACGAATGCTAGCGAGCGTTTTTTTCGCATTTTCTTCTAAACCGCTCGTAGGAATGAAGAAAATGATATACCGTTGGGAAGATTTCGTCGAGGCACATCTTTTTCATACCTATTATTTTCTCTAATTCGTTACGGTTTAAGAGCACTTTCAAATTTACTAAATCACGGAATTGTGTTTTCCAAACTTTCTGGAATTTTTCACTACAGATATCGCTCCAGTTTTTCAACCGTTTCTCGAAACGAGGCGTGTGATACGTCGTTGGAAAGCTACCGATGAGGCGTAACTTTCATATGTCCAAATGTTTTTGAGATTCCTTACGGTTTTAAGTTAATTTTGAAAATCGTGCGGCTATCGACGAGTCACAGCGGCCATTTTCATGAAGTTTTGCAAAGGCTGATTGAAATGATTCAAATTATACGCTGTTGGAAATATATCGACGAGGCGAAACCTTTTCATGTAGAACACGCTGTCCAATTCCTTACGGTTTAAGAGTAATTTTAAATTTACTAAAATGCGGACACTCTGTTTTTTGCGCCACCAAAATCGACGAGTGAACCGCATGGGACAGAAAAACGCACTGCTTATAACAGGAAAGCGCACCCCATTAGATGCGCAAGCGAACTGCTTGATTTCTTTTTTTACGCGTAAATTTTCTCATGCTAGAAAGTGGACGGGACTTCACATCGGGCGTAAGTGAACCCCAAAAGTATGGAGAAGTAAACCACATTAGTTTATTTCTCGTTTTTGGTAACATTTTTTCTTTGCACTTACAAGAGGAACAACATCAGACACCCGACCGCATTTCTTCAGTTGGAAAACCGCACTGCATCAAATGGTCACATACAAGATGAACAACATCAGACTCCCGACCGCATGGCTTCAGTTATAAAACTGCACTGCATCAAATGGTAAAGTGAACGACATTACTTTTGTTGTCGTTTCTCTACTATTTTTCATTTAACACATCTTTGCACTTCATTTCCTTCTTTCTTTTTTTTGTTTGGAGTTTTGGGTTTCCAAATTGGCGAGTTGTACACATGCAAAGAAGTGAACTGCATGGTCGAGGGGAATGAGCCGCAACACAATTCGAAACGAACTTCTTTGGTAATCAATTTTCAAACGAGTCCATATAACTTTTATACATAAAATCATCAAACACAGAAAAATGGTTGTACTGCATGTCCACATGGTCGAAACTACATGCTCATGTCTGAACATCACCATGTTCACTGCAATCAAATGAGGCCCTATAATATTTATAGAAAAAATCCACAAACACAAAAGCAGCGTCTGCGCTGCATGTGCAGATACTCCAAACTGCAATTTCTAAACACATACAAATAAAGTCCCAACAACAGGGCGAGCTGCATACAAAAATCAACCTTTTTCAAAAACATTCTTGTAAATTTTCTGCACTTCGCAACATAGTGGACTGTAGGGAGAGAGAAGATCCCTGCGGCGATCAAACAAGTGAGCTGCACTTCAAATAAAGTACTGTTGTTTTCTTCTATGCATGTTTGGGCTACGAGACATGGCGAATCCACAACACAAATACACACAAATTACAATGACATGGGACTTTAAAAATAAATCCTATTTTTTCGGTGAAATGCAAGTCAGTCGCCGGCGCACTACATGTCCAACCCCCACAGCATTGCACCTATGTGCCCATGGGACTGCAAGAACAATCTGTAAAAAATGCAAAAAATGCAACCCCCACAGCACTTCATGTCCAAAAAGGAGACAACGAGCCACTAACTTTTTTTGATGTAAATGTGACCCCTGAACAAAAATGCATGCGAAGCAAAACACATCATCGTGCTGGCGAACTGCAACGAGGGTCTTCGGGAACTGCTACTGCTTTGTTGCAGCTCGGGATCCGGCAACCAGGGGGCGGGGATGAGAGCGGTATTGGGGAGGACCAAAGACCCAGTGAGCTGCACAATCACATCGTGCGTACTGCATGGCAGCGACAAAGATAGAGCATGACGGTAGTGCACGATGCAGCCACCAATGTGGTAGATGGCGAGGGATGGGCAGCACGGACAACAGTTGTACCACCTGAGCCCACCATTCCTGACCTCCTCCTCCAGCGAGCCAGGCGACCAGCACGACGGGATCCCTTCTTGCCTCCTCCCGCGGGCACGGGGCCACCTGAATCCAGCGACGGGAGTGAAAGAGAGGTGCGGGGCTCCGGGGTGGGCTGGTGCAGGGAGGTAGGCGAGAGAGAGAAGGTTGTGGGGTGGGTGGGCGGCGTCGGCGGCATCGGCGACCTGATCTTGCACGGGGGAGGACTGAAAGTGCAACTATCCCTGGGTGGTTTTGGTAATTATTAACAACATATAGCTCATTGAACTAATACTATTTCAATATGATCATTTAAGAAAGTTCAATGATTGGCATGTCATGGATTAAGAATGTGGACCCCTCAAAATGCTAAGGAAACATACTCGCTCAAGCTCAAGACTCTACTTTGTCATTTTAGTGACCCAAGATCACATTGAGTACATAGGAAAAGCCAATACTATTAAAACGGGATGAGGTGCTACTTAATGGCTTGCTTGCTCAAAATGCTTAGTGATATACTCCAAAAACCCTCAACCACTTTCTCATATCCACATATGTCCCAAACCAAAAGACAATATCGGCCCCACCGGAATGTTCTATCCGGTGCCACCGAGTTCAATTGACATAGCCACTGCCAGAAACCCTAGTCATATCGGTCTCACCGATAGGGATCTCGGTATCACCGAGATGGGATTACAAACTCTCTGTTTCCCTTCGTAATGTTTGGGTTCAACCGAGATGATCGATCGGTGCCACCGAGTTCGCATGCAAACT
Organism: Triticum urartu; assembly: GCF_003073215.2. Taxonomy (NCBI): domain Eukaryota; kingdom Viridiplantae; phylum Streptophyta; class Magnoliopsida; order Poales; family Poaceae; genus Triticum; species Triticum urartu. The sequence goes on from NC_053023.1 coordinate 217,017,728, forward strand.
CTATGTTTCCCTTTCGTAACGTTTCGGTCTCACTGGAATGAGCGATTCGGTCCCACCGAGTTTGCCTGACCAACTCTCTGGTTAGCCTATTACCAAAGTCGGTCCCACCGAGTTTGTGTAAGCGGTCTCACCGATATTATGTTATTCCCTAACCCTAATAGAATCGTTTCCATTGAGTTGACATGTCGGTCCCACCGAAATGCCTAACGGTCACATTATGAACTGAATCGGTCTGACCTAGTTTTCTGATTCGATCCCACCGAGTTTGGTAAATTGTGTGTAACAGTTAGATTTTGTGTGGAGGCTATTTATACCCCTCCACCCTTCCTTCATTAGTAAGGAGAGACATCAGAATATGCCTACACTTCAGCATTTATTTTCTGAGAGAGGACCACCTACTCATGTGTTGAGACCAAGATATTCCATTCCAACCATATGAATCTTGATCTCTAGCCTTCCCCAAGTTGCTTTCCACTCAAATCATCTTTCCACCAAATCCAAATCTGTGAGAGAGAGTTGAGTGCTGGGGATACTATCATTTGAAGCACAAGAGCAAGGAGTTCATCATCAACACACCATCTATTACCTTTTGGAGAGTGGTGTCTCCTAGATTGGTTAGGTGTCACATGGGAGCCTTCGACAAGATTGTGGAGTTGAACCAAGGAGTTTGTACGGGAAGGAGATCGCCTACTTCGTGAAGATCTACCCTAGTGAGGCAAGTCCTTCGTGGGCGATGGCCATGGTGGGATAGACAAGGTTGCTTCTTCATGGAACCTTCATGGGTGGAGCCCTCCGTGGACACGCGTAACTGTTACCCTTCCTGGGTTGAAGTCTTCATCAACGTGGATGTATGATAGCACCACCTATCGGAACCACGCCAAAAATATCTCTGTCTACATTGCCTTTTCTCCCTCCAAACTCCTCCCTTTACCTTCATATGCAAATGTTTTACATTCCGCTGCTATACTCTTAGACTTGCATGTGTAGGTTGATTGCTTGACTTGTGCTAAGTTGCTAAAATCTGCCATGACTTAAAATTGGAAAAAGGCTAGATTATTATTTGATCAAGTAGTCTAATCAACCCCCTCTAGACATACTTTCGATCCTACAAGTGGTATCAGAGCTTTGGTCTCTGTTTGCCTTGATTTCCATAGCTTTTGGTGATCATAGCCTTGGTTTCACAACCTAGGAGATTATGGCTATCGGATTTCGGGTTCTGGCAAAACCCTTGAGGTTCGAACACTGGGGTGCACATGAAGATCTCTCCCCTCTAGCTCTCGCCCTCACCATAATCTCAAGTCTGAGCATGTAGAACTCACGGAACAAAGGGACACCGGATCTATATTGGTTCGGGCCACTGTTGCGGTCTAATACCCTACTCTAGTGTGGTGTGGTGGATTGCCTCGTGGGCTGAGGATGAACAATTACAAGGGGGAGAACGGCCTCCTGATTAGAGGTGTTCTTGTGCTTGGCGAGCTTTCGTGGTGTCTGGTGGTCTGAATGATCTTCCCCCCATTTCTAAGGTGGTGGCTAGTCCTATTTATAGAGGCCCTGGTCCTCTTCCCAAATATTGAGCTGGAAGGGATCCCACAAAGGCCAAGTTTGAAGGGGGACAGCTAGTACAAGTTGTCCTGACAAAAGTAGTCTTTGCCTGCCAAAGGCTCTCGTGGTGACGCCGTCTTGGGCTCCACGGTGACCTCCGTCTTGTCGTCCTACTGGTCTTGGTCTTGTTGCACCGATATGGAAACCTTTGCTTGATGCCTCGGGACTCCGCGCCCGAGCTTGCCTCTTTAGCACCAAAAAGGAAACGAGGACACCGTGTGCGCTGGCGCCCGCCTGGCCTTGGTCGTCATGCCTTACGTCACGGGGACCTCGCGAGGCCCCCCTTGCCTTGATATCTCCGCCCCTCGCGAGCCAGCCTGGTGAGGCTGCCCCCGAGGAGGTCTTGCTTCGTCCGCCTTGCAAGGGTCTTGAGTGCTTGCTGGTGAAGATGGGCCACACAGGGCCGCTGGTGGAGCCATGCCGTGGGCCGCAGGCAGGCAAGTCTGGGGACCCCCGTCCCCAGAACGCCGACAGTAGCCCCCGGGCCCAAGGCACGCTCGGGCTTGGTGTCAAGGTGAAGCCAAGGGGCAAGTGCGGAGCACCGCGGGCCCTAACAGCCTGCGGCCATGGTTGACGCATGGTGATTGATTGGTCGTGGGCATCTCCGCTTCCCCATGCTGCCTCGGCAACTGCTCGACTTGACGGGTCCCTGCTGCATGCAGAAAAAAGGTCATCATTACGTTAGATCGTGGAGGCCGGCGGTTGGCCTCCTCTTGGCTATAAATGGGAAGGGGGAGTGGAGCCCTCGTTACCCATCACTTCCTTCGCTCCTTCTGCTTCTTCTTCCTCGCTTCCTTGCTAGCAGTGACACTCATGGCGCTGGTGAAGATGTTCTCGGCCGCGGAGAAGGATAAGGCCCGCCAGGAGGGGCCCAGCTCTCCACCACCCAAGAGGGGGAGTGCTCGCCTGCGCAAGCACACCACGACCCCCGCTGTGGCCCCTCACGGCAGCGGCGGCGCACCCCCCCCCCCCCCCCCGGGGGGGGGGGGGCCCCCCCCCCCCCCCCCGTGTGGCGGGAGTCGCCCTAGTCGTGGCAGTCCCGTTGATGAAGTGAGGCGTGATGTGGTTGCGCGGCCTGCTTGGCCGCGGTTCCATTTGGTGGAGGTGACGCCGGAGTCCATCGTGTGCTCGGAGAACCCGGCTGGCACCTGGCTTCAGCTCCAACGGTTATTTGTCAGCAAACTGCCGTCCGCAGGTCTGGGCGGTCTCTGGTTGCAGGCGGACGGTTGCTGCAGCAGGGCTTCATGGGTCGTGGTGGAAGTCTCCGCCGCGGGCAACGCGACCTTGGCCCATGGCTTGCAGATGTTCGCCCGCGCATGCGGACTGGGCAGGTGGTGTGCCCTCCACTTCAAGTATGATGGCGACGCGACCCTCTTCATGAGGGTATTTGGGGAAGATGGTCGCCACGTCGGGTGCTGCCCCGAGGAAAACGACGGTCTTGGTGATGGTCATGACGAGGAGGAAGGTGGCCTCGTCCTCGGCGCTGGCCGCGACTCATCCAGCTACGGCGGCTCCTCCTCCAGCGACAGCTCCAGCAGCGGCAGCTATGACCAGCCGCAGTGCCCGTTTTGAGGGAGGCAGCAGGTCGTCTCGTCGCTGCACTCCAGTGAAGCGTGAGGAGGGGTCTGGCTGAGCTCGGGGAAACGCCATGGGTCCACCCTCGCGAACTACTGTGGGGGCACGGGCCAATTTTGTTTTGCTCTTTCCTTCCTATGTTTAAGAAGAAACAAGTATGGGCCCTGCGGGGGCATGTAATGAACCATAATTTCCGAGTTGCGATGTTATGTGTGTCGTCCCTGCGTTGTGTTGTGGTACCAACGTTTTATGTGGGCATGTAGAGATAACTTAGCTTGATGTGCCTGAAGTAGTTTCTGCCTCGCGAAGCGCGTATTCCCCAGTGCCTGGAGAGGCATCCTTTGCTCGGAAGGCATCTGGGAACTGCAAAAATTGCTAGGAAACTCTTATTCTTCCAAATCCTGGTCACAGGCGCCGCCGGCCATGACCCAGCGCTTCGTATCACGGTACCCAAGGGGCACGGATTGAGAGAGGTGTGCCAGCTTGCGGGCTCGAGCGAGGGTGCCTCGCAAAGAACAGGAAAAATGCTCACGTGGGCACCTGCCCAACCCCCTCGCGAGGCATGCGAGGGTGAGCACGGACCAAAACAAAAATCCAAGGAAGAACAGAGGAGAAGGCGATCGAACAAAGAGGACAAGAAAGGCTAGAATGCAAACTTCCATTAAGAAAAAAGGGGCAAGCCAACTACGGAAAGCAAGTGAAAAGCCGCGTCCGGCACGTAGTCTAGTCTTTTTGTGTCCTCACCAGTGCGGAGCTAAGTGCTGCCACTAAGACGTGGGAGGGAGCCCCCGAGGCCCAAGGGTGGCACTCCTGAGACTCCGGGGTGTGTACAGCCCCACTCATTATTACGTGAGAGTGTCACGAGCGGAGATCTTCACAGGCATGGGGCCTTGCTTCACAGGCGCTAGGCCTTGCTTCATGGGTAGAACCTCCGGAGGTGCTGGATGTTCCACGCGTTCTGGATGGGGATCCCGTCCTGTGTCTCTAGGCGCGCGGCGCCAGGCCTGGAGACACGGGCGATACTAAACGGGCCCTCCCACATGGGTGAGAGCTTGTGCAGCCCTTCCCTGGAGAGCACCCACCTCAGGACGAGATCGCCCACCTCGAGCATCCTGGAGTGGACGCTGCGATAGTGGTACCATCGCTGCGCCTGCTGGTACCTTCCCGCCCGGAGCGAGGCTTCATGGCGGCGTTCCTCCCCCAGCACAAGGTCCATCCCCTGCATGGCGTCCTACCGCGTCTCGTCGAACGCCAGGACTGCGCGGAGCGATGCTTGACCTCGTGAGGGAGAACCGCTTCTGCTCCATAGACGAGGAAGAACGGGGTCTCGCCCGTTGGCTTGGTGGCGGTGATGCGGATGGACCACAACACAGACTGGAGCTCGTCATGCCAGCCCATGCCGCAGGCCTCAAGCTTCTTCTTGAAGGTCCTGGTCTTGAGGCCCTTGAGGACCTCCGCGTGTGCGCATTCGGTTTGACCGTTGCTCCTGGGGTGTGCCAGTGAAGCGTAGCAGATCTGTGTTCCAAAGTTAGCACAGTATGCCTTCAAAAGATTGCTAGTGAACTGCGAGCAGTTGTCGGTAATAATGCGAATAGGGACCTATCCGAGGGACGGACCCCGGGCAGGCTACGGAACCCGGATCCTCTTCAAAAAACAACAGGCTTGGCACCGCCCCTCAATACCGGCACGCGCTTGGCCGAGTCGCTCGACCCAGCCAAGCCCCGCAAGCCGGCCAGACTAGCCAACCCAGCAAGACACGTCGACTCGGCCCCAACAACTAGCGCAAGACAACCGAACTCGACACGAGCAAAGCCTCCTCGACAAGCCAGCGCCACCCGTGGCGTGCTATGCAATCCAGCCGCGGGTCAACTCCCGTCCCATCCAGGCCGTATGATGGGGACGAGACTTCAATCAACGATGACCGAGGCAACAGTGCCCCGCCCATGCCTCTGGTCAGCAGGAACGTGGCAACAGTGCCCCTCACCTACCCGCTGACTAGGGCCGGCGTGGCTATAGTGCCCCCATCCTCATCACTGACGATAGCAAGCGACAGCCTGACGGAGAGCACTGTATGCGACTCGACTCGGCCACGCCCTGACGATCGACAAGACGACGCATAGTCCCCCTAGGCATGCAGGGCCCGCACCTAGCGGAAGCCTATGAACCACAAGTCCTCAGCAGGACCCAGCCCGGGTTCCCGGACACCGACAATACGGACCCACCCACTTGTAACATTACCATTGTACCCCCAGGGGGTTGGACTATAAAACCCCCCGGGAGCCCACGATCACACGGGGGGCGAGCGAGAGGGCAAGCAGAAAACACATACGAGAGAAAAGCAAGTAAGCATAGGACTAGCCACATAATAGCTACAGCAGAGAGAAGGAGCAGCCCAAGCCTTGGCCAGCTTCCTTCCTCCTCCATACAGCTCCAGGAGCAACATTGTACTATCGATCATCCAACTACACTCGGCAGGACTAGGGGTATTATCTCTCCGGAGAGCCCCGAACCTGGGTATGTCCATCGTCTCGCGCCCGCTCATGCCAAGCTCGCCTCTGGAGTCCACCAGCGCTCTCGAGCCTCCTCCTCTCTTTAGCCATCCCTTGGTATCTGCCGTGTGCCCACCACGACAGTTGGCGCCCACCGTGGGGCCGCTCGAGAAGCTGGCCAGGAGCATGCTTCAGACGGGTCCGTCGCGCTGGCGGACGACGTTGTCGGCGCGTTTGCCGCCTCCTTCGCTGCGCTGCGCATCTCCGATGCGTTCGCGGCCGACGAGTACCCCAACGAGTTGTTCAGCTACTCCGACTCTCCCATCTCCCTCAGCGGCGATGTTTCCGCCGGGGCAATGGACATCCATGTGGAGGTCTTCGTAACCGACGACGGCGCCTCCTCCTCGTCGAGCAAGACGAGGAAGGCTGCCGAAGCCAGGGCCGCAGCAGATCAGATCGAGCCGTCCTTACCGTTGCGCGCCGTGATGCAGAGCCTCCGCATCCCCATCGGCACCGACGTCGACGCCACCAATGTCGCTGAGGCCCAAACCCAGCTCGAGGAAAGGGGCCAGCAGATGCTGGACCTGTCTGAGACGCTCGCCGCCACTCAGCGTCGTCTGGACGCCGCTTAGCTGGAGCGCGATGCCGCCTACGGACTCACGCCCGCCGCGGCCGAGCCAAGCCGGGTTGCCGATGTGCGTGCCCGGGGAGGAGCGATCGGCCGGGCCCTCGGCGCCGTCCCAACCGCCTATGAGACCCCAGCGAAGAACATGCGCGCTGCCCAGGCAGCCGCAGCCGGCCTGGACCAGCTCGCGGGTGAGGAGTTGAAAGAGTGCATCGGGCGGATGCGCGAACTCCTCCACGCCGCCAACACCCAGCAGGACCGCCTCAACCAGCTCGCCAAGCCAGCGGGATCCGGATCCGCCCGCCTTGGCGGGTCCGGTGAACTTCTGCACACCGCTTCCTTGCCACCCGGCAAGGCGCACTCCGGCAGAGCCCGGACTCGGCGCCACCCGGCCGCTACAGCCGCCGGTGGATTGGGCGACGAGCCCGTCCTAGAGATCTAGTGCAGACCCGGCCGACATGGCCGGCATCCGGCTCCAACCGACCCGCCCCCCCGTGGCCTGGCCGCAAGTCGACTCGGCCCGCGCGCCATCGACGACGCCGACGCTCGCCACTGCCTCGATCAGCTCGCTGACTCCCTGGAGGTGGAGGAGAGCGACGCTATCGGGCTGGCGTGATTCGGCCCGCGCATCCGGGAGGAGACCTTCCCCAAAGGATTCATGCTCCCCCGCGACACCCCCAAGTACAACGGGACAGCGAAGCCAGAAGACTGGCTCGCCGACTACACCATGGCCATTGGCATCACCGGTGCCAATTGTCATCTCGCCGTGCACTACGGACCGCTCATGCTCCAAGGGTCGGCCCGCACATGGTTGAACAGCCTGCCGATGGGCAGCATCAACATGTGGGTGGACTTCGAGGAAGCCTTCGTCGGCAACTTCACGGGGACCTACAAGCGACCCGGCCACCCTAGCCAGCTCACCATGTGCGTGCAAGGGCCTAAGGAGACCGGTCGCGAGTACCTCGCACGCTGGACAGAGCTCCGGAACAGCTGCGAGGGTGTCCATGAAGTCCAGGCGATCCAGTACTTCATCAGCGGGTGCCGAGACGGCACCCTCCTCAAGCACAAGTTCTTACACTCCGAGCCGGCCACCATGGCTGCGCTCATGGTGACCGTGGACAAGTACGCCAACGCCGACTCCGCCATGAAGATCCAAGTGGATCTTGATGAAGCCGGCAAGGCAAAGCCGGTTCCCCCTCCGAAGCCGGCCGGCGAAAGCAGCCGGCAGCAGCATCACCAGAACAACAAGCGCAAGGCCGACCAGCTGGTGCCGCGTCATGAAAACCGGCTCATCACGGCCACCGAGCCCGCGGCTGACCCAGCGGCGAAGCGCCGCCAAACCGGCAAGATGGCATGGCAACCCGCCATGAGCTTCGAGCAGATGCTCGACGCCCCCTGCAAGAACCACTGCGGTGCAATACCCTCCACGCACACGCTTCGGCAGTGCGCCATCACCAAGCACATCATGAGGGGCGACGTCCCGCCCCTCCGGCTCCGACTCCAGGCGCGGGACAGCCGCCTCCGCCTCCACCGCTGCCTCCAGCTGGCGACACGATGCACGACGATGCCTACCCGGACCAGAACATGGCCTACGTCATCTTCACCAGCCTCGGTGACGACAAGCGCAGCGAGCACCTACTTTGGCGAGGTGAACACCGTCGTCCCGGCCAAGCCAGAGTTCATGCATTTGTCGGATCGCCCGATCACCTGGACCAGGGAGGATCACCTGGCAGTCATGCCGAGTCCGGGTGGTTACGCCCTCGTCCTCAACCCCACCATCGTCGTGCGGCGCACATGCAAGTTCTCCTGAGTCCTCATCGACGACGGCAACAGCATCAACATCCTCTACCGCAACACGATGACCAAGCTCGGCCTCAAGGCCGAGGACCTGAGTCGACCCGAACAATCTTCCACGGCATCGTGCCCGGCCTCTCCTGCTCCCCCATTGGCCGGGTCTGGCTAGATGTCCTGTTCGGTGACAACAGCCACTTCAGGCGCGAACCGATCTGGTTCGAGGTGGTGGACCTATCCAGCGTGTATCACGCGTTGCTGGGTCGGCCCGCGCTCGCCAAGTTCATGGCGGTTCCCCACTACGCGTACCTGAAGATGAAGATGTCAGGTCCCAAGGGCCTCATCACCATCACCGGCGATTACTGCAAGTCCCTAGAGTGCGCCCGAGACGGCGCCAAGTTAACTGAGTCGCTGGTCATTGCCGAGGAGCGGCGCCAACTCGACCGGATCGTCGCCCTGGCAGGCGAGGCCTCCGCCGCGTCGATCCCGACCCCGGACCCGGCCGACGAGGCCGCCTTCAAGCCCTCCAAGGAGACCAAGAAAGTGAAGCTGAACCCAGAAGACCCCAGCTGCAGCAAGTACGTTGTCATAGGCGCCCGCCTCGACAGCAAATAGGAAGGCGAGCTCGTCGACTTCCTCCGTGAGAATCGGGATATCTTTGCATGGACCCCCAAGGGCATGCCGGGTATCCCGAGGAAGTACGCCGAGCACAAACTTCACGTCTGCAAGGATGCCAAGTCTGTCCGTCAACCCCTACGTCGATTTTTCGAAGAGAAGAGAAGAACCATTGGTGAAGAGGTCGCCAAGGTTTTGGCGGCCGGCTTCATAATGGAAGTGTTTCACCCCGAGTGGCTGGCCAATCCAGTCCTTGTCCTGAAGAAGAACAAGACCTGGCGCATGTGCATCGACTACACCAGCCTCAACAAGGCCTGCCCCAAGGATCCGTTCACCCTCCCGCGGATCGACCAAGTCATTGACTCGACCGCTGGGTGTGAGCTCCTGTCCTTCCTGGACCACCAGATCAAGCTGGACCCGGCCGACGCCCTGAAGACGTCCTTCATCACGCCCTTTGGGGCGTATTGCTACATCACCATGTCGTTCGTCTTGAAGAACGCCGGCGCCACCTTCCAGCGCTGCATGCACAAATGCCTGCTGCCGCAACTCGGCCACAATATCCACGTATACGTGGACGACATCGTGGTGAAGACGAAGTAGCACCTCACGCTCCTCGATGATTTGAAGGAAACCTTCGCCAACCTCCGCGAATACAAGGTCAAGCTTAACCCGAAAAAATGCGTCTTCGGCGTCCCGGCCTAAAAAGCTACTCGGCTTCCTCATCTCGGAACGCCGCATTGAGGCGAACCCGGAGAAGATCAAGGCCATCGAGCGCATGCGCAAGCCGTCTCGGCTGGGCGATGTCCAGAAGTTCATCGGATGCTTGGCCTCGACCAGCCGGTTTCTAATCCGGCTGGGCGAGAGGGCACTACCCCTGTACCAGCTAATGAAGAAGACGAGCCCGTTCGAATGGAACGGCAAGGTAGACGAGGCCTTCCAAGACCTCAAGCACATGCTCTCCACCGCACCAGTCCTGGCCGCGCCGACCGACAATGCGCCGCTGTTGCTCTACATAGCCGCGACCTCGCGGGCGGTCAGCACGGTGCTGGTGGTCGAGCGACCAGAGAAGGGCAAGATCCAAGCCGTCCAGCGCCCAGTCTACAACCTGAGCGAGGTGCTCTCCATCTCCAAGAAGAACTACCCGCACTACCAGAAGATGTGTTACGGCGTGTACTTCACCGCCAAGAAGCTGAAGTAGTATTTCCAAGAGCACGTTGTCACCTTGTTCCGCATGGCGCCTATTGGAGAAATCATCGGGTGCCGGGATGCCTCTGGCCGGGTTGCCAAGTGGGCGATCCAGCTAGCCGGCCACACCATCCTCTACGAGCCTCGCACCATGATCAAGTCTCAAGCCCTCGCTGACTTCCTCGTCGACTGGACCGAGACCCAGTACTTGCCGCCGCCTCCCGACTCGATGCATTGGCGCATGCACTTCGACGGGTCCAAGATGCGACTAGGCTTGGGGGCCGGCATCGTACTGTCGTCCCCGAAGGGCAACCGGCTCCGCTACGTGCTCCAGATCCACTTTGCCGCCTCCAACAACATCGCCGAGTACGAAGCCCTTGTGCATGTCCTATGGCTTGCCAAGGAACTCGGCATCCGGCGCATCCTGTGCTACAGCGACTCGGAACTGGTGTTGCAGCAGTACTCTGGCGAATGGGACGCCCGCGACTCCAACATGGCAAGCTACCGCTTCCTCGTCCAGAAGCTGTCCGGATCCTTCGAGGGCTGCGAGTTCCTCCACGTCCCGCGCGCAGAGAACGAAGCGGCGGACATGCTTGCCAAGATCGCCTCATCACGACAAGCCATCCCGTCCGGTGTCTCCCTCGAGCACCTGCACAAGCCGTCCGTCAAGCCATCGCCGGACTCCCGGCCCGGGGACTGCTGAACCCGGCCCAGGGGCTGCTCAGCTCGACCCAGCCACCATCGTCCCGGACCCGGCCGTCGCCATTCCCGACCCGGGGGCTGCTCAACCCGGCTCGGGGGCTGCCGACTCGGAACCCACCCTGGTGGTCGTCTTCGTCGTGGTTATGGCTCCATCATGGGCCCTCCCAATATCATAATTTTTGGAGAACGGGGTTCTCCCCATGGATGAGACCGAAGCTGGGCAAGTGCAGTGTCGGGCGTCCACCTACAGCATCATCAATAACGAGCTCGTCAAGCACAGCTCCACCGGTGTGTTCCAGCGCTGCGTCGAGCAGGAACGGGGCATTGACATCCTCCTCGACATACATCAGGGCGAGTGCGGGCACCACGCCGCATCATGATCCCTGGTGGCCAAGGCATTCCGCCACGGTTACTACTGGCCCACGGCCTCCAAGATGCCGAGTCACTCGTCTTCAAGTGCGAGGGATGCTAGCGCTTCAGCAAACGCAGCCACCAGCCGGCGTCAGCACTCCGCACGAAACCGATCGCCTGGCTCTTCGCGGTCTGGGGACTCAACATGGTGGGACCCTTCAAAACCGCTCGATGCGGCATGACGCACTTGCTGGTGGCAGTGGACAAATTCACCAAGTGGATCGAGGCAAGACCAATCAAGAAACCGGATGGACCAATAGCCATCCGGTTCATCAAGGACATAGCGGTGCGCTACGACATGCCGAACAGCATCATCACCGATAGCGGCACCAACTTCGCCAAGGGTGTCACATCCCTTCTTTTATTCATGCATTAGGATTGGCTGAACATGTGCATCATGTTTAAATTTCTTTTAAACTTGAAATGGGGCCTAATCAACCCCAACACCCCCCTAAAAATGCTAATTTCCAACAATTGGAATTTCAATGAACCCAAAATGCCCTTCATAAAAGCCCTCCATTTTTGGTCTTGACTAAAACCTGTGGCAAAAATGGTCTTGCAATTTATGGAGCCATTCTGGATTTTTGAACAAGCCATAAGTATTTGAATTTAGGCATTTTAAATGCTATAAATATTTTAAAGTGCTCAAATAATCTTGGAAGCATTTTTAGGCAGTTGAGAATATTCTCAAATGTGCCTCTGAATATTTCTAGAGTTTTTGGAAATGAAATAGTATTTATTCTATTTCAATACACAGAGCAGGAAATAAATAAAAGCGAAAACAAAAGGACCAGAGACTTACCTGGAAGCCCACCAGCCGGCCCACCTAGCTGGCCCGGCTCAGCAGCCGCTCCATGCACCTGCTTCGCCTAGCCAGCGAGGCGAGCAGGTGCTCGACGGCGAGCACAGGAGCTCGCCACGCCACCTCTCTGCCTGCCTGCCGTCGCCGTGCCAGCGCGATGCCTCGAAACGCCTCCGCGGCGCCACCCCGACCCCCTGGACACCTCATTCCTCCCCCCTTGCTCTCTCCCTCGCTCCCCGGAGCCATGGCCGATGATGCCGCAGCCACGCCACCGTAGTTCTCACGTCCACCATCGTCCTCGCACCGCCCCGCCGTGTCCACGAGCTCCGCCACCGTCCTCTCCGTCGAGCAGCCCGAGCCCCGAGTGCTCGCGCACCCTGCTTCGTCTTCTTCGAGCTCGACTCCACCGAGCACCGCCGTAGATCCCCATCACTGTCGCCGCCGCATCGGCTCGTCCCCGACCGCGTCGTTTGCTCCTACGTCACCGCCGTGAGTTGCTGCACCTCCCCATTCTCCCCGCTTGCCTTCTTGTGCACCACAACGACCACACCGAGCTTGCCCGCACGCGCCGCCGCCTCTGCATGTCGCCGTCGTGGCCACAGCCACGCTGGCTCGATTCCGAGAACGCCATCGCATTCGTCGCAGCCCAAGCAGCCCATAGCACCTTTCCACGTGCCTCGCCGTGCCCCACAGCCTCGGTTTCGACCTCGCCCGAACTCCGGCGGCCGCCAAGGTCGTCGCCGGCGACGTTTCCGGCCAGCCTAGCTCCACCCACTGCCACCACTCGATGCGGCTCGCTCCCCTCGTCACGTAGCTGCTCTCCGCCGTCGATTTGGTCACCGGAGACGCAAACCCGAGCCCCTCTGCCATGTCTGGCCTCGCCGGCGGCTAAACGCCGGCGGGTTTGACCCGTGGACTTGACGTCTGGGCCCAAGTTGACTTCCCCCCTGAGCCTATGACAGGTGGGGCCGACCTGTTAATTAGTTTAGGATTAGCGCTAACTAATTTTAGTTAGTTTAGGTCACTGACATGTGGGCCCGGGCCCCACTGACAGTTAGTTAGTATTAACATAATTCTGTTAGTTAGCTGAGACACTTACAGACAGGGCCCACCACTCAGGTTTGACTGGCCCTGGCGCCTTTGACTCGCTGACGTCATAGTGATGCAGTGCTGACGCAATTATTCATTTTCTGGATTTATTTTTATATAGGAAATTCCAGAAAATAGCCAAAACTTCCAAAATTCATAGAAAATCAACCATAGCTCCAAATCAAACAAATTATATATGAAAAATGATCAGAAAAATTCAATCTACCCATCTGTAATGGTTTCATGCATGACAAACCACTTTAACTTTACTGTATAGGTGAAACAAGCTAACACACTCATTATGCATAAGAACTTTAACCCTCATTTGAATCTTTGATTCAAATGGACCCTTTTCAACTTGTTTCACATTGCATTAGGTAGGACACATCATTTTGCCATGTCATAGCATGCATCATATTGTTGCATATTGTCATGTGTTGATTATGTTCTGTGTGTCCTTCGTGGTAGGTCCTGCCTCCGAGGATATCTCCGAGTATCCAACTGAAGGGCAGTACCCTACTACCACTCCATCAGGCAAGCAGCCCCATTGATCATATCGATACAATCCCATGTTCTCGCCTCTGCTCTCATTTACTGCATTAAGAGAACAACGTTTCAAACTGCTGTGTGCTACGGTAGTTGAACCCTTATCCTCTACATGACCTGTCATTGCCACAGTAATTAGATGAAACCCACTAGCATGTGTAGGAGTTGATTGAGCCATGTATGTGTTTCCTACCTTGCTATGCCTGCTATGCTTAGAGTTGTGTCAGGTCTGGTTCATCTGGGTGATGGGCTAGAGTGAAATGATTATGTCGGTAATGTGAGGGATGTGTTGAACATGATTTGGTAAAGGTATCTATGAGAGGCCATGTAGGAGTACATGGTGGGTTGTTTCATTGAGGTCGTCCATAAGAACTGAGATCTGTATGCGTGATTTAAGATTCAGCTACTACCACACATTGGGCCTTGAAATATGACCCCGCTCGACTTACTGACCCCTCTCGCCCTCTGTCCAGGAGTTGCAACTAGTTTCTGGTGTCTGTAGATTATGTGTTGGCGGTCGTGCGTAGCGCTGGCCCTAGGGGTGGGCTATGATGCGGTAGATACACTGTGGCCGGGTATGCCGGTCGCCCGTTTGGCGTCTCGGGACCCTGTACACATCGTTTGGGCCGTTGAGGACACCCCGGCTGGATCTCCTTGCGGATGGAACCTGAATAGGCGATAAATCTAGACTAGAGACTTGTGCGGTTAGTCAGGCCGTGGTCTACACCCACGTCGGCTTTCGCTTGAAGTCTGCCGAGCACATGTCGTGTGCAGACGCTAAGTGGTGGAAACATGTGTGATGATGTACACCCCTGCAGGGTATAAAACTATTCAAATAGCCGCGTCCGCGGTAAAGGACTACTTGGTTGCCTATACAGTTCATAGACAAGTTAATGGTTACCACTAAAAGACTCAAGATAAGTGTGAGTACCGAGGATGGCCCTCTCATAGGATGACGAGGGAGGATCCCCGGTGGAGTATTGTGTTGGTGATTAGTGGACTCGTGTGCGAAAACTATTTTACCAGTGGTGTCCCGTAGGATAGCTTAGCCAAGAGTCAAAGCTGGCTTGCTGCAATAACTCCACCGCCTTCTTGAGAATGAGCATGTATAGTAGGTTCTGATGTAAGACTTGCTGAGTACCTTTGTACTCATGTTTGATTAATTACTGTTTTCAGATGACAACACCGCCCCCACCGATGGGTTTTATGTAGATCTCGACGTCGATGAGTGACTTGCTACCCAGGTGGTGATCCTGGCCATGGAGGGCCCTATGTAGATAGACAGGCTTCGAGAAGCCTTCTTTCTTTCTAGTGTCTGTACTCAGACTATTTGCTTCCGCATGTGCTTGTATGCTTGTATGACTTGAGTGTCGGGTCATGTGATCCCTACCTGTATGAACATGTTATGTATGGCTCTCTGGAGCCTTTAAATAAAGTACTTGAGTTGTAGAGTTTTGTTGTGATGCCATGTTGTATTTGCACATATCGTGCATATTGTGTGTATGATTGAAATGCTTGGTATGTGTGGGATCCGACAATCTAGTTGTTTATCCTTGGCAGCCTCTCTTATGGGGAAATGTAAGTCTAGTGCTCCTTGAGCCATTGTAGTCCACTACAGCCCGGTTCACCGGAGTCCTGCTAACCTAGCACTACTGCTCAGGACACTTGACTGGCCGGCATGTGTTTCACTTCGTTCCTATGTCTGTCCCTTCGGGGAAATGTCACGCGGTGACTTTCAGAGTCCTGCCTAGCCTGCTAAAGCCCGGGTTCCCCGGAGTCCTGTTAGCCTAGTGCTACAGCCCGGATTCACTCGCTGATGACTGACATGCTCGATGTGATTCATGTATGCCTGTCTCCATAGGTCTGTGCCGCTTTGGGTTCACGACTAGCCTTGTCGGGCCGGGTTCTCTGTCATATGAATGCTAGCGACACTATCATATACGTGAGCCAAAAGGCGCAAACGGTCCCGGGCCATGGTAAGGCGACACCCGTGGGGATACCGTGCGTGAGGCCGCAATGTGATATGAGGTGTTACCGGCTAGATCTATGTGACTTGGAATCGGGGTTCTGACAAAGGGCGCGCTCGAGCAATACTGCTCCGTCTCTGGCATCTGCCTCGACCTGGCTTCCGTTGCACATCCGCAGTCCAATGGGCAGGTCGAGCGGGCCAATGGACTCATCTTGTCCGGCGTCAAGCCGCGACTCGTCGAGCCACTCATCCGCTCACCCGGCAGCTGGCTTGACGAGTTGCCAGCCGTTCTCTAGAGTCTACGCACCATGCCGAATCGGTCGACCGGGTTCACCCCATTCTTCCTCGTCTATGGAGCAGAAGCCGTCATCCCGACCGACGTCGGGTTTGACTCGCCGCGCGTCGCGATGTACACCGTAGCCAAAGCCAGAGAAGCCCGCGAAGATGGCGTCGACCTGCTCGAAGAAGCTCGCCTCCTGGCGCTCAGTCGCTCGGCCATCTACCAGCAAGGCCTGAGGCACTACCACAGCAAGAAGATCAAGCCCCTCGCGTTCCGTGAGGGCGACCTCATCCTCCGACTCGTCCAAGAGAAGGAAGGCCAGCACAAGTTGTCCCCTCCATGGGAGGGCCCATTCATCGTGAGCAGGGCCTTGCGCGACCACAATGCCTACTACCTCATCGACGCACGCAAGTCAAGGAAGCGCAAGAAGGACACCGCCGGTGAAGAAACGACCTGGCCGTGGAACACGAAACTCCTCCGCCCGTTTTACAGTTAGCCACACGAGCGTCTGTATCGTCGCCTTTTGTAAACACATGAAACCATGGGGTCCCCGAACGAGACTCGGGGGCTGCCTTTTGTCGACCAATTTATTTTGTCCCTATTTTCTTGCATCACTATACCACTGAACCCGGCCACCGGTCTGACTCGCTCGACCCAGGGGCTCGGGGGCTGGCCGACTCAGTCACCACCCCGCCGCCTTACTTGGTGATTCATGATAAAGTTAGGATGCCGCGGTCCCCCGCTTCGCCCTAAAGCCACAGATCCAGCTTTGGCTGTCGGCTGGCAAGCACAACGGGCCAAAGCTCCTTTATGCTTCATACACTATGTCAAAGGTTGCCGGGTCAATCAAGCCGGCCCACCATTCATCAAATGAACAGCCGCACGACCAGCTGCTCGCCAACCGGCTTCGCCGGATTGCCGCTAGCCTGCCCAGTGGGTGTTTCGCTCGCGCTCAACGTTTTGAGGGACCCAAGTTCTGTGCGCTCCTCTCAAAGAACCGAACTCCTTGTCACAGACCGGAGCCTCGGCCGTCTGACTCGCGGGGGGACGTTTGAGAAAGGAAAAATGCATGAAATCGGTCCAAAAAATGGAAGGCAAAAAGCCAAAGCATCCACGACGTCTACACAAGTATTTAAGAAAAGGCCCACGGCCTGAGTTCATTACAACCTAAAACCCCCAGTGGGTGGGTGGACCTGCTATTTAACAGATTTTACACAAAAATGTCTCAGGCATCTCCAGCGCCGCGTCGCGACGTCGACGGCTCTCCCCTGGCGGCCTCCGGGTCGAGCGAGGCGCCGGTGTCCTCCTCAGCACCCGCGTCGCGGTAGACGCCCGTCTCCTCCGAGCTCCCCTCCGGATCATGGAGGAGCAAGCCGTAGTCGTCGCCGTCCACGGCCCTGCCGTCTTCCGTCCGCTCCGGATGGAACTCGTCATGGAAGGCGAACTCGGTGATGTAGCTGCTCCAAACCGGCCCGAGGACAGCGCGAACCGGAGCAACATCTCAACACCGGCATGAGCAGCGAAGACGCACCACTCGCCAAGCCGGTCCGGCCCCATCTCCAACCAACACACCAGGCGCGCGAAGCTGCTCAGTTGGACAGAGTCCGGCCATAGGGCCGCCGTCATTGCGGTGCCAGCCTGGGACAGCCGCCCCAACTGCGTTCCTAGGACCTGCAGGCGGGCCTCAGCAGCGGCAATTATCTCCGGGAAGGTCCAGGCCACCCGCAGATCCGTCCCGGACCCAACGACGCCGGTCGTGTCATGCTGATAGCGGACGGCTTCCTCCGCCAGCCACTGCGTCTCCGGGAAGGCCCCTACCACAAAGGAAGAAGCGAGTTAGAAGAAGAACAACAAGGAAGAAAGGCCGGATCCCAACCCGGCTAACGACAAAAAAAGCACTTACTGGAGAAGGACTCTTCCAGGTGCTACACCTCAAGCAACGTACCACGCCGCTCCCGTTCGATGGCACGATCGCGCTCCTCGAGTGCCTTCTCCAGATCGGCCGCCCTGTCAAGGGCCGCCTTCAGCTCGGCGTCGTTGTCTTCGGCCGCCTTCTCGGCCGCCTCGCAGCGACGGGCCTTGTCCTGACGGCCCCCCTCAGCCGTGGTAACCTGCCCCGCAGGCGATCCACCTCGGCCTGGAGCCGGCCCTTGTCATTGGCTAGCTGGCCGCGCTGCTGGTCCGCCTCCACCAGTGCCTGCTGCGCCTCTGCCACCTTGGTGGCTTCCGCCTTAATGAGCTCCACCTCGGCCTCGAGGCGGCTCTTGTGACCCGCCAGCTGCTCATGCAGCCGGTTGGCCTCGTCGAGAGACCGCCAGCCACGGCTGCCTCTACCCGCGCCTGCGCCGCCTCGACGCCAAGACGGCCGGTGTCGGCAACAAGCCGGTCATAGTGATGACCGGCCCGGAGCAGACAAGTCCGCCAGGACAGCACCTCGGCTGTGAAAAAGGACTCAGTAGAAGAAAAAAGCAAGACTTAAGATTTGCCCCAACTGCTACACAGTTAGCCCGAATCTCGGGGGCTACGCCCAGTGGGTGCGCTAGCGCGCCCCCACTAGAAAAGAGCACATGAATACATGCGGCGACGCGGAGCTCCTCCTCCATGGCGGCAAGGTGCTCCATGAGCTCCCGGTGCTTGCCCAGGAGACGATTGTAGGCGGTGACCCGGAAGGCGTCGAGATGCTGAAGAAAGCAGAAATCAGAACAAGGCCAACACTCTAAAGATTTGACCCAACTACTACGTAGTTGGCCCGAACCTCGGGGGCTACACCCAGTGGGTGTGCTGGCGCACCCCCACAAAGAAGAAATTACAAGAAGACTTACTAGAACGGCGCGCTCCAGGTCGAGCGTCCGCTCCACCTCGGCTTGGGTGAAGGCCTCGAGCCATTCCATCCGGCCTCGCAGGCGGCGACTGACGGCGTCCAGCGCCACCTCTTCCTGGGTCCGAGGCCCGAAGACAACGGCACCCCCGCTCCATGCCGGCTGCCGCACGGGAGCTCAGCGCCCTCCCTGCCGGGGCACCAAGGCGTACTCCCCACTGGCCGCTCGTGACGCGGCCAGCACCTCCTCCGATGCTCCTCCCAGTGCCGACGATGACCCGGACGCCGGGATGCCCTGTGTCGCCGTCTCTGACCTGGATGCCGGGACGCCCTGCGTCGCCGTCTCCGGCCTAGCTGCCGGGGTGGCCTCCGGCACCGCCGCTCGCGGGGCCTCCTCCAAAACCGGCGGCGCCTCCGACACCGCCGCCCACAGCGTCTCTTCCAAAAGGACGCCGCCTCCACCACCATCAGTCCCCGCTCGCTCGACCACGTCGGCCCGCGGCGGGGTGTAATCCGCCACCTCCATGACCTCCCGGTCGGGGATCACCACCTCAGCCCGGCCTCCACAGCCGCGCTCCCTCACTAACGACGGCTCAAAGACCGTCGCCGCCACCACCGTGCCCTCCGGCATCTCACGCCAAGCCGACTCCGCGCCGGCTCGCGCCCATGCCGCCGTCGCGTCGGTCGAAGCATGGACCGACGCCGCCTCCAGCTCCGCCTCGACCCGGTTCCTGTCCCGCCAGGCCAAGGCTTCGGCGTCGTTCGGATCCGGGCCGAGGTCCGAGTCGGCCCGTCCCTCCACCTCGGCATGGTCAGTGAGGTCGGACCGGCTTCTGCGGAACTCGGCCCCTTCGGCGGCCGCGGCTTCCGCCGCCGCCCTTGCCAGCGCGATTGGCGACCTGAAGAAGAAGACGGAATGAGCAGAAAAGAAACAAGACTAGCTCAAGAAAAGAAAATCTGAGCGCAAACGAGAGATGAAGCTTACCCCGCCAAGACCGGGACCGGGGTTGGCCTGCCGTGCCCGCCGCTGCGCTTCCCCTTGGCCGGCCTCCCGGCCCCGGCCGGGTCCTCCACGCGCTTCGGGGCCCGGGGTCGCGGCGCGACGCTGTCTTTCCCATGCGGGCGGCTCAGCGCCGCCCCATGCGAGGACCCGGCTCCGCCCGCGTCGCCGCCTCCCCCGCCCAACGCCACTACACCGACAGCTAGCGTCAGCACCGACCATTCCGTGCCGCGGTCAGCAATTCAAGACACATGAAGAAAAACACGAGACTTACCCGCGCGATGCCCAACACCGGCGTCGAACTCGGCCTCCTCCTCGCCGCCATGAGCCGCGGGCTCCTCTGGCGCCACCAGCACCACCTGCGACGGGGCCCGGGCATAAGGATACTGAATCGCGTTCAGAAGTACCCCCCGCGTTGCGTTAGGACGGATGAGAAGGTGCGCGGCAGCAAAGTAAGAAGACCAGACACTCACCTGCAGCGCCGGGTTTGACTGGATGTACGGCGCCTTGCCGAACCGCCAATCCTCCCCAAGGTTGGCCTTGGAGATGTCATTCACGCCGCGCGCGATCTGCTCCGCGGATAGCCGCGTCAACCCCATGCGCCGGGTTTGACTGGATGTACGGCGCCTTGCCGAACCGCCAATCCTCCCCAAGGTTGGCCTTGAACGCCAACCATTTCGCCGATGAGGCAGGAGCGCCTCGGAAGCGGAAGGACCCGGCGCAGGATGAACGCGGCGAGGAGGCCGGTGCCGGTGAGCCCCTCCTGCGTCCTCATCACAGTCACCCGC
The DNA here is from genome assembly GCF_003073215.2 of Triticum urartu. NCBI lineage: Eukaryota > Viridiplantae > Streptophyta > Magnoliopsida > Poales > Poaceae > Triticum > Triticum urartu. The sequence continues at coordinate 217,038,015 of NC_053023.1, forward strand.
TCGCAAAGATTGACGATCTCCTTCGACGGGGGCCTGGGCGAGTAGCCCCAGTTCGTCTTTTTTTGACCGAAAGACTGTAAGGGAACCCCTTACAGTATAATTGGTGCAACAAACCCAAATTGCAAGTACCATGCCTTGAACCTGGGTGGGTGGGAAGGCATCAGCCCCAGTTCGTTTTCGCCCGCGACGGTGCGATGGCGAAGGCCAGAAGGTTGATGCGATCCTCACCATGGTTGCGGACGTAGAAGAAGGACTTCTGCCACTTCTTGGCAGAATCCTCCAGCGGGATCTTGGGGAAATCCGCCCCCGACCGCTTCGAGATGACGGTGGCGCCGCAATCGGCGAACTCCTCGGTCGACGGGCCCTGCTGCTTCAAGGAGAAGAAGCGCGCCCAGAGGTCGATCGTAGGCTCGACCCCCAGGTACCCCTCGCAGAGGGTGACGAAGCCGGAGAGCTGGACGATGGCGCCGGCGCCAAGATGATGCGGCTAGAGCCCGAAGAACTCCAGGAACGCGCGGAAGAAGGCGCTCGCCGGTAGCCCGAACCCGCGCTCAAAGTGCGTGAGGAAGACCACGTGCTCCTACCCCTCGGGCCGAGGCCTCTGCTCGTCGTGCGGCAGGCGGACGCCGACGTCCGTCTCCCGCGGCAGGCATCGCGTCGCCCGGAGTTGGGTGGTGTCCTCGGAGGTGACATTCAAACCCATCCAGGAGCCCGATGGCAGCGACATGATCAAAGGAAGAAGACGGAAGATGGACAGCGAAGGAGTTCTGCTCGGAGAAGAGGGGCCGCAGTGCATCAGTTGCAAAGAGCGGAGCGAGAGCAGAAGGACAGGAGGGCGCGCGAGAATAATGTCTGCCGCCCCCTGCCCCCCGATTTATAACCCTCGGTTTGAACGTGGGGAAGTGGGATCGTCTGCACGCGCCCGTTCCACTACCCTGCAATAAGTGCGCACGTACACGTGCAGTAACTGCCCGGGGAAGACCAACCGGCCCCCGGACGCCGCAATAAATCCGTGCGCTTGGGCCGAGGGCGGGGGGCGGTGGGCCCCAGCCCGTCGCCCGGTCCCATCACGCGCGTGGCCAGTCAGGACCCTTCGACTTCCGGGCACCACATGGTGCCCGCACAAAGCCCGAGGGATTGCCCCAAGATTCAGCGGACTTCTCGGTCCCCGCCACGGCTGGGATGCCACGATCCGGTTTCCGAGAAAACCGGCACACAGTGGGTGTTGCCGGACCCGGCGCTCGCAGAATCCACCTTGCTTAAGGGGGAAACTTCAAAGGCCCACTCATCCGAAGACGGCGGACCTTCACAGCTTCGGGGACTACTGTCGGGGGGATGGACCCCGGGCAGGCAACGGAACCCGGACCCTCTTCAAAAAATAATAGGGTTGGCACCGCCCCTTAATACCAGCACGCGCTTGGCCGGGTCGCTCGACCCGGCCAAGCCCTGGAAGCCGGCCAGACTAGCTGACTCGGTAAGACACGTGGACTCGGCCCCAACAACTAGCGCAAGACAGCCGAACCCGGCACGACCAAAGCCTCCTCGACAAGCCAGCGCCACCCGTGGCGTGCTACGTGATCCAGCCGCGGGTCAACTCCCGTCCCATCCAGGCAGTATGATGGGGATGAGACTTCAATCAACGATGACCGAGGCAACAGTGCCCCGGCCATGCCTCTGGTCAGTAGGAACATGGCAACAGTGCGCCTCACCTACCCGCTGACCAGGGCCGGCGTGGCTACAGTGCCCCCGCCCTCACCACTGACGACAGCAATCGGCAACCTGACGGAGAGCACTATACGCGACTCGACTCGGCCACGCCCTGACGATCGATAAGATGGTGCACAGTCCCCCTAGGCATGCGGGGCCCACACCTAGGGGAACCCGGCGAACCAGAAGTCCTTAGCGGGACCCAGCCCGGGTTTCCGGACGCTAACAATACGGACCCACCGACTTGTAACATTACCATTGTACTCCTGGGGGGTTGGACCATAAAACCCCCCGGGAGCCCACAATCATACGGGGGGCGAGCGAGAGGGCAAGCAGAAAACACATACGAAAGAAAAGCAAGTAAGCATAGGACTAGCCACAAAACAGCTACACCAGAGAGAAGGATCAGCCCAAGCCTTGGCCAGCTTCCTTCCTCCTCCATACAGCTCCAGGAGCAACATTGTACTATTGATCATCCAACTACACTCGGCAGGACTAGGGGTATTATCTCTCCAGAGAGCTCTGAACCTGGGTATGTCCGGCATCCCGCACCCGCTCATGCCAACCTCGCCTCTGGAGTCCACCTGCACCCTCGAGCCTCCTCCTCTCTTTAGCCATCCCTTGGCATCTGTCGTGCGCCCACCACGACAGGACCCGAAACCGGCTTACGACACCCTTGATGAACTTGACCGCAGATCCGGATGGGATGGTGCCGATGGCTTCTACCTCCGCCCATTTGGTGAACTTGTCGATGGTGACGTAGAGGTAGCAGTAGCCCCCAGGTGCTCGAGGGAATGGGCCTAAGATATCTAGCCCCCAGACTGTGAACGGCCATGAGAGCGGGATGGTGTGGAGGCCCTGAGCTGGCTGATGGATCTGCTTGGCGTGGAATTGGCAGGCCTCGCAGGACTTCACCAGCTCGGTTGCGTCGTTGAGATCCGTAGGCCAGTAGAACCCGCTGCGGAATGCCTTGCCGACGAGGGTCCGTGATGACGAGTGGTGCCCGCAGTCCCCGCCGTGTATGTCGGCCAATAGCTCATTCCCTTGTTCCCTGGAGATGCATCGTAAGGTAACTTCATTTGGCCTCTTCCTGTATAACTCACCGTCCTGGATGCAGTATGCCGTAGCCTGTCGGGCCACGCGCTCCGTGTCCTCCTCCTTCTCCGGTAGCATCCCATGCGTCAGGTATTCCTTAAACTCCTTGGTCCAACACCCCTCCTGAGGCTCGAGCGCTAGGAGTAGGAGCGCTCCCGTGGTCGGGCCACAGGCCGGGGCTCCTGAGGCAGGTGGTTGGGTGAGTTCCTCCCAAGGCGGCGCCGGCTCCGGGAGCGGAGGTGCTGCCGACGGCTTGAAGAGCCGCTCCTCTAAGACGCCATGCTCATGGGGTTGTCACTTGGGCGCCCTCTTGGCAATGTCGTTGGCGTCCTTATTGGTGCCACGGGGTATGTGCTACACCTCTAGACCCAGGAAATGCTTTTCCATTTTGCGTACCTCCGCAAGCTTTGCCTCCATATGTTCGTCCTTCGGCTCGTATACCTTGTTGGAGAAGTTGACGAGGAGCTGCGAGTCGCCCTTGATGGTGAGGCGCTTCACCCCTAGGGCCAGCGCGGCCTTGAGGCCGGCGATGAGGCCTTCGTACTCCGTGATGTTGTTGGAGACCTTCTCGTCCTACTGGAAGCAGAGCTGCACGGCGTAGTAGAGCTTGTCCTGAGTAGGCGAGATGAGCACTGCGCCAGCCCCCTCGCCCCGGCGTGTGAACGCACCATCGAAATACATGACCCAACCATCTGGTGCTTCACTTCTTAGTGAGAGAGATCGGTACTCACCTGCTTCAAACCCCGGGCGTCGGTCCATTCTGCCATGAAGTCGGCGAGCACGGCCCCATTGATGACCCTAGTTGTGCTGAACTCTAGCTGGAATGCTTGTAGCTCGATGTTCCATTCGGCGACTCTTCTAGCAGCGTTGGGGCTCCTGAGTACGCTCTCAAGTGGGTAGGCCGAGATGACCTTGATTGGGTGACCTTGGAAGTAGTGTCACAGCTTGCGTGAGGCCACCAGAAGCGCGAGCAAGAGCTTCTGAGGCATGGGGTACCGTGCCCTTGCATCCCGCAGTACCGTGCTGATGAAATACACCAGGTGCTCGACGAGGGCAGGAACGTTGACGGAGTTTGTGCCTGCCGGCAGTTGGGGCGCCTCCTGAGATGACGGGACCTCAAGAGCACGATCGCCTGCTGGGGCCCCTGCCGGCCCCGCTAACGCCGTCCTGCTAGGCCTGGTCACCCATTGGCCTTGCTTCAGCCCTTGTAGTGCCCTCCGGGTCCTGCATCACCTCGGCTAGTGACGCGACGTGGCGCGGCAGCCCCCTGGCCTGGCGCTCCTCCCGGACCACCACCAGAGCTGCGTTGGCGGAGTAGGGAGTGGCGGCAAGGTAAAGCACCAGTGGCTCATGAGGGTGAGGCGCCACCATCACCGGAGGGCTGGTCAGGTATATCTTGAGGTCTTGAAACGCTTGGTCAGCTTCTGGGGTCCACTCGAACGGGCCCTTCTTCTTCATCAACTTGAAGAACGGCAGGGCACGTTCTCCCAGCTTGGAGATGAAGCGCCCTAGTGAGGTCACGCAGCCTGCAAGCTTCTGCATCTCCTTAAGAGTTTGCGGTGGGCTCATGTCTTCTATCACCTTGACTTTCTCTGGATTGGCCTCGATCCCCCTTTGGGACACGAGGAAGCCCAGCAGCCTGCTGGAAGGGACACCAAACACGCACTTCTCCGGGTTGAGCTGCAAGTCCACCTGGCACAGGCTCGCAAAGGTCTCCTCCAGGTCCTGAATCAAAGTTCTCGCCTCCTGAGACTTCACCACAATGTCGTCGACGTAGGCCTCAGCGTTTCTCCCAAGCTGCCGTCCCAAGGCGATGTGCATCAGTTGCTGGAAGGTTGCTCCTGCGTTTCCCAGTGCGAATGGCATGCAAGTGTAGCAGTATACCCCACATGAGGTGAGGAAGGCCGTCTTCTCTACATCCTCCACCGCCATCTTGATCTGGTGATAACCGAGAATGCGTCCAGGAAGCACAGCAGGTCGCATTTGGCAGTGGAGTAGATAATCTGATCGATGCGCGGGAGCGGGAACGGGCCTTGGGGACAAGCCTTGTTGAGGTTGGTGAAGTCAGCACACATGCGCTCCTTCCCACCTTTCTTTGGTACGACGACATGGTTCGCCAGCCACTCGGGGTGCCGAACCTCGCGAATGACACCCGCCGCCTCCAGCTTGCGGGTTTCCTGGACGATGGACTGCTTCTCCGTGGATTGTCGCCATGCTTTCTGCTTCACGGGGAGCACATTGGGGCACACCCTTAAGTGATGCTCGATCACCCCTCTTGGGACCCCCACTAGCTGCTTGGGTTCCCAGGAGAACACATCCTTGTTCGCGCGCAAGAACTTCACCAGTGCATCCTCTTGATTTGGGTCGAGGTCGGCGCCTATGATTAAGGTGGCTCCTGAGGACCCATCTTGCTCGACCGACACTTGCTTGGTTTCGACCCGATCTTGAGTGAACAACTGCTTCTTCTTTGCTGGCGCGACCTTCTTAGCCCCTGGGACGGCCTCGTTGGCCGGTCGTGCCGCTGCAGCGGTTTTGAGGGCACACCTGAGCACCGCTAGGGACTCCTTGGTATCCCCAACCACGGTGAGGATGTCTTTGCTCCCGAGCATCTTCATGAGGTTGTATGCTGGATGGGTCGCAGCCATGAACTGGGCCAGAGCCGGGTATCCGAGGATGGTGTTGTACGCGAGGCCGATGCAGGCAATGTCAAAGTCGATCAGCTCGGTGCGGTAGTTTTCGCGGGTGCCGAAGGTCACCGGGAGGCGGATCTGCCCCAAGGGGCTAGCGGAGCCGCCGCCGACCCTGAAGAAGGGCTTGCTGGGTCGGAGCCGTTGAAGTGGTACATGGAGAAGGCTGAAAGCCTCCACAGAGAGCACGTTGAGACCGGCGCCGTCGTCGATGAGGGTCCTGGTGATGGCTACACTGCAGATGGTGGGCGTACAAATCATTGGGAGCATGCCTGTGCCAATGGTGGTGGCGGGGTGATCCGCCGCGTCGAAGGTTAGATCGGCCTTGGGCGCCGCCCAACCCGGGGGAGCTCCTTGGCGCGTGGAGATGGTGCCAATCTGGCGAAAGAACGACTTGGTGTGATGGTCCGAGGGTGGTGCTTGCGAGCCGCCTAGGAGGGCCGCGATGGCGACGGGCGCCGGTGCCGCGAAGCGTGCAACGAAGAGACTACAGTGTTCCTCCCAGGAGGTCACCGAAGATGATGAGGACATGACTACCTTGGAGACGACCAAAAATATTGCATACATGCATATTTGTCAGGTGATTTCTAGTGCAAACTATTCGATAATCTATTTATGTTATCCAAAACAAAAATACTTCACACAGTTTTGTGTTTTGTCCAATTGCGAAGGGAAAAGAAGAAGTTTATGTTCTGTTCAAAAAGTCCTCTCACGTCACTTTTGGGCCAAGAGAAGATAGAGTCCAAATCTCTCACGTTTTGGATTCAGATTCGGACTGCACATACATACCTGACTCAAAACGCCAACAACTTTTTCATACGGACTCCGAATTGGGTGATTCTTTTTTTGTTGGAAAGTAGATTTCGTGATCTTTCCAGCCCAATTGGATTCACCTTCAAATTCATCCGGAGCATTGTGATATCGACGAAACAATCTGACGCTGTAGCAGAATCCGAGTCAAACAACAAGTCCAAAGGTGTTGCACCACCTCCACTTGGGCCCATGAGCCTTTTACGACCTATGTTTAGTTTTAGGCTGCCATGGGACGTCCTTCCACATCCTTGGCCACCACTCCTTGCTCCTATATAAGTAGATCCATCTAGTAGCTTTTTCATTGGGATTTGTTTGGTTAAAAGTTAGCCATTGCAACTTCATGTACTTCGTTTGTGTCCAACAACCAGACCAAGACCGCTTTCGGATCCCCACCTTTATCAATACTTCATCTATATTTGCCATATTCAGATTGCATTATCATATTCTTGCTTGTTCTTCGATTGCATGTAGGAATAGACCTTTGTGGTTAGGTTGATCGTGCTCCGGCATAGTCAATAACCTCTCAGAGTTGGTTTAGCGATTGCTAAGGCGCAACATCTTGCACGTTTGTAGTCGGATCATCAAAGTCGACTCCACCAAATCGATAGTTATCATCTCATCGAAATATCGGGACACCCTCGCCTCTATCAGAAGATCCCGGCAGGTTGAGCAGGAATGCGCGTGGCGCGCCTGCCAGGGCCAGGAGGAACCAGTTGGCCATGACCTGGTCATCGCCTATGGCTTCGAGGACGGACTCCTCATATGCCTGCAAGAAGGCCGCCGGATCTGCCACGCCATGTTAGCGGGGTGGCATCTCTGGCTTGAACTTGCGTGGCCACCGCACCTGTTGCAAGGTGTGGGTGAAGGCCCGGACGCCCGCGGCCCATCCGCAGGCGCACGCCGGCCTAGCCGGAGGGTAGCATCCGCCATGAATCTGGACGAAGCAAGCGGAGAGGTGGAGCTTCGGCGCACCCCCTACCTAGCGCGCCAAACGTTGGATTTCGGCTTCCAGCAAAACCCTTAAGGTTCGAACACTAGGGTGCACACGAAGATCTCTCCCCCTCTAGCTCTCGCCCTCACCACAATCTCAAGTCTTAGCGCGTCAAACTCGCAGAACAAAGGGACACAAGATTTATACTGGTTCGGGCCACCGTTGCGGTATAATACCCTACTCCAGTGTGCTGTGGTGGATTGCCTCGTGGGCTGAGAATGAACAACTACAAGGGGAAGAACGGCCTCCTAAGGAGAGGTGTTGATAGAGGCGAAGGTGTCCCGATGTTTCGATGAGATAGATATCGTTTTCTGTGGGAGTCGACTTTGACGATCCAACTACGAACGTGCTAAGACGTCGCGCCTTAGCAATCGCTAAACCAACTTTCCGAGGGTTATCGACCACGCCGGAGCACGATCAACCTGACCACGAGGGTCTATTTCCTGTGAGCAAACGAAGAACAAGCAAGAAACTGATATTGCAATCTGGATATTGCGAATTAAAGAGGAAAGCTTTATTAATGAAGGTGGAGTTCTGTGACCTCTTGGTCTGGTCGTTGGACACAAACAAAGTACGTGAAGTTGCATCTATGATGAACTTTTAATCTAAACAAAACCCAAAGTCTAAACGATGCCCTAAGGGCTGTATATATGGAGGAAGAGGGGGGCGGGGGTTCATGGCCCTTGAAGGAGGGGTCCGAAACTAACCCTATCTCTTGTTTTCCCACACATACGGACTCTAAAAACAGCCTATACTTAAGTATTTCGAAAATACATGGGCCTGGCCCAATAATAAGGTGACGCGGCACCTAGAATAGCCTTTGGACGAAATTTATGAAGTGACATCTTGTATATTTCGTCCAAGGCTTCATGCACCCATTATGGTGGCTTCAAAGTCCTGAAATCATCACTTGTAGCTCTGTTCTTGACCCCCTTGTGCATGCCATCATCTCCATGCTTGGTCTTGCTCCGGTGTTCATCCCTCTTATCCATGCCAGGCCCTTCATTTGTAAGCAAAACAAATGTATCCAATTTATGCAGCATCATATTCTCATGAACATTAGAATCATTACCATGAAACGGAAGTACCTGATAATTTAATTGGCGTGCCCGAGCTCTAGTAATTGGTCCTGTATGTATAGCAGCAGGGGCTGTGGGTGTAACAATGGTATTGATGTCCTCATCATCCTCCCCTTCTTGAAATGAAGTCGTCCTCGACGGAAGCTCATCTTCCTCACCCAAATAAGGCTTCAAATCTGCAATGTTAAAAGTGGCACTAACCCCAAAATCTGCAAGCAGCTCAATTTTATATGCATTATCATCTATTTTCTCTAACACCTTAAAAGGACCATCAGCACGTGGCATTAGCTTTGATTTGCGCAAAGTAGGAAATCTATCCTTACGCAAATGTAACCAAACAAGATCTCCAGCTGCAAACACAACATGCTTTCTACCCTTATCTCCAGCAAGTTTATATTTAGCATTCATACGCTCAATGTTTTCCTTAGTTAACTCATGCATTTTTAAAATCAATTCAGCATGTTCTATAGCATCAAAATCAACCTTCTCCGAAGATGGAAGAGGCAACAAATCAATATGTGCACGAGGTAGGAAACCATACACAATTTCAAAAGGGGACATCTTAGTAGTAGAATGCATTGAACGATTATAAGCAAATTCAATATGAGGCAAGCATTCTTCCCACATTTTCTTATTATTCTTCAAAACAACCCTAAGCATAGTAGACAATATTATATTGACTACTTCAGTTTGTCCATCAGTTTGGGGGTGACAAGTAGTACTAAAAAGCCCTGTTCAAGAATTCATCCGATTAACCAGTTAAGTTGCCGATTAATCCCTACTCGTAGGGTCACCAAGTAGCCGATAAACTAAAAAATCATCTGATTAATTGATTAAATGGCTGATTAGCTGATTAATCCCTACTCACCAGTCAACTGAGCAGCTACCAGTTAACGATTTCCTCAACAATGCTAAAAAGAAGTTTAGTCCCCAACTTAGCCCATAAACATCTCCAAAAGTGGCTAAGAAATTTAGTATCACGATCTGAAACAATAGTATTTGGCACACCATGCAAGCGAATAATTTCACGGAAGGACAAATCAACAACATTAACAGCATCATCACTTTTATGACATGGTATAAAGTGTGCCATTTTCGAGAACCTATCCACGACAAAGATACGCTATCCCTCCCCTTGTTTGTTCGAGGTAAACCTAAAACAAAGTCCATAGATATATCCTCCCAAGGAACACTAGGTACAGGCAAAGGCATATATAAACCATGACGATTGAGTCGTGACTTAGCTTTTTGACATGTAGTGCAACGAGCAACAAAATGCTCAACATCATGTCTCATCTTTGGCCAAAAGAAATGTGTAGCAAGTATATCCTCCGTCCTCTTGACGCGAAAGTGTCCAATTGATCCTCCTCCATGCGCCTCCTGCAGCAACAAAAGACGAATAGAGCTAGCCGGAATGCATAGCTTGTTAGCAAGAAACACAAATCCATCATTAAGAACGAACTTGTCCCAAGTTCTCCCTTCCTTACAATTCTCCAATACATCTTTAAGTTCAGCATCATGCACATATTGATCTTTGATGGTCTCAAAACCAAATATTTTAAAGTCAAGTTGTGAAAGCATAGTATAACGATGAGATAATGCATCAGCAATAACATTTTCTTTACCCTTCTTGTGTTTAATGACATAAGGGAAAGTCTCAATGAATTCAACCCATTTAGCATGTCTATGGTTCAGTTTTGCTTGACCTTTAATGTGTTTCAAAGATTCATGATCAGAATGTATAACAAATTCTTTGGGCCATAAATAATGTTGCCATGTTTCTAAGGTCCGAACAAGAGCATATAATTCTTTATCATAAGTAGAGTAGTTCAGACTAGGCCCACTCAATTTTTCAGAAAAGTATGCAACATGTTTGCCATCTTGTAATAACACACCTCCTAATCCAATTCCACTAGCATCACATTCAGGCTCAAAAGTCTTGTTAAAATTAGGAAGTTCGAGTAAAGGAGCATGTGTCAACTTATCTTTCAATACCGTGAAGGCTTCTTCTTGTGCGGTACCCCAAACAAAAGGCACATCCTTCTTTGTAAGCTCGTTAAGAGGTGCAGCTATGGTGCTGAAATCTCTCATAAAACGCCTATAGAAACCAGCGAGGCCAAGGAAACTCCTCACTTGTGTGACCATTTTGGGCTACGGACAACTCTCAATAGCTTCAATCTTGGCTTTATCAACTTCAATTCCTTGTGGAGTAACAACATAGCCAAGAAAAGATACTCGGTCGGTGAAAAAGGTGCACTCTCCAAGGTTACCAAACAAACGTGCATCACGTAGAGCAATAAAAACCGCACATAAATGTTCCAAATGTTCCTCCAAAGATTTGCTATAAATCAATATGTCATCAAAGTAAACTACCACAAATCGTCCAATGAAAGCACATAAAACTTCGTTCATTAATCTCATGAAAGTACTAGGTGCATTAGTTAACCCAAAAGGCATGACTAACCACTCATATAACCCAAACTTTGTTTTAAATGTTGTTTTCCATTCATCTCCCAATTTCATACAAATTTGATGGTATCCACTACGCAAATCAACTTTGGCGAATATTGTAGAGCCACTCAATTCATCAAGCATATCATCTAGCCTAGGAATAGGATGACGATAACGAATAGTAATATTATTAATGCCTCTACAATCAACACAGATACGCGATGGACCATCCTTTTTCGGCACTAAAATGATAGGAACAGAACAAGGACTAAGGGATTCTCGTATATAACCTTTGTCGAGCAGTTCTTGTACTTGACGCATAATCTCCTTCGTCTCATCTAGATTGGTAAGGTATGGTGCACGATTGGGTAATGATGCACCGGGAATTAAGTCAATTTGATGCTCAATCCCTCGAATAGGTGGTAATCGCGGTGGCACGTCTTGTGGAAAGACGTCAGTGAACTCCTGCAAAATGATAGTGACAGTAGGAGGCAAAGAGGAAGGCATGTCCTCGAATGAAAATAAGGCCTCTTCGCCCACAAAAGCATAGCAAACAGATTTGCTAAAATCTATATCATCAATATCAGATTTGGTGGCCAATAAACATGCACTTTTCAATTTAATTTCAGAAGCAACACTAGATGGTTTATTATTAGGCTTCATTTGTTGATCAAATTCTTTTGCCACAATCTGATTTTCACTCTTATTTTCTCCTGTTTTGCTTTATTAGCTCTATTAGTATCATCTTTCAAAATGGAATCAGGAGTCATAGGAAGCAAAGTAGTATTTTTGTCCTTATGAACAAGAGTATACTGATTGTTTCTACCATGGTGTACATATTTTTTATCAAATTGCCATGGTCTACCAAGTAATAAGGAACATGCTTGCATAGGTACCACATCACAATCAACATAATCGGCATATGTAGAGATACTAAAATGCACACGACGGTACGTGTTACCTTACCCTTGCCGCTGTTGTTGAACCATTGGATGTAGTAAGGATGTGGATGTGGTCTTGTGGTGAGAGATAGCTTCTCCACCATCTCCGTGCTAGCCAAGTTATTGCAGCTCCTTCCATCTATAATAACGCGAACAGAACGTTCCTTCACAACTCCCTTTGTGTGGAACAAATTATGCCTTTGATTTTGCTCAGCTTGTGTAACCTGTCAGCATCTTCAGCAGCCATGTATTGCGTCTCATGATCAGAATCATCTCCACCGTGTTCTTCATGTGTAACAAGAGCCAAAGTCTCCTCATCATAGTCACTAGCAGACTCATACCAACCATCCTCAGTAGCAATCATCACACGCTGAGATTTGCATTCTCCTGCAAAATGTCCTCTTCCCTTACAACGACGACAAATAATATCACTTGTGTGCCCTGTTGATGCCATGGAAGAAGAAGAGCTCTGTGCAGGCCTGGCAGGTGTGCTCTTGGCAGATAGTAGTGGTTGTGCCTGCTTTCTTGTATCACGGTCGGAAGTGGCACCTGATGGAGGTGCTGGTGCAGTGGAAATAGAGGATGCACGTGGTGTCCATGATGAAGATCGACCTGCCGAAAACTTAGTTCGCGCCAATGCCTGTCGATCCTGCACTTCACGTTTAGCTTTACAAGCAAGATGGAATAAACGAGTGATATTGGTATACTCCTTATAATCTAGAATGGTCTGAATCTCTCTATTTAATCCACCCATAAAACGTGCAAGCATAGCTTCATTCCTCTCAACAATGCCACATCTAATCATGCCAGTTTGTAATTACTGATAATATTCTTCTATAGAATTTTTTCCTTGTCTTAAACGCTGCAATTTTTGAAGTAATTCACGTTGATAATATGGTGGAACCCAACGAGTACGCATAGAAGTTTTCAAAGCAGCCCAAGTAGCTGGAATAGGATATAATCTGCAATGTTCAGACCACCAAACACATGCAAAGCTAGTGAAAGCACAAACAGCAGCAGGAACACGTCTCTCCTCAGGATATTGTAAACATGTAAATCATTGTTCAGTTTCTAACTCCCAAGTAAGATATATATTAGGAACATATCTACCCTCAAATGGTGGAATATTCAATTTCAGTTTAGGGAGATGGTCATGATCTCGTACCTGAGGGGGAGCCCTACCATTGCCATTATTTGCATGTGGACGACCTGGTGGTTGTGGTGCTAGTGGTTGCACATAGTTCTGAGTTTGATCAACCTCATCCTCGTAATCTCCCACATAATCATCCTCCTCCACATCAGCAGTAGGAGCCACAGAAGAATCAACAACAACACAAACAGTTTCGCTAGGCACAAGAGGGACACGACTCGCTTGGCGGAGGGCTATTTCGCGACGTGGAGGTAGTCATTGTTGTTGTTGTTGTTGTTGTTGTTGTAGAGGTGCGTTAGGTGCAGCCGGTGGTGGTGGTGGAAGACGCGCGAGCAATTCATTAAACTTGTTATCGATCTTTGTTTCAAATGTCTTCTCCATGCCATCTATCTTCTCCATGGCCTCTTCAAATCTGTTTAGCACATCTTGCACCTATCCACTCATCATGTGCTGAAATTTATCATGCAACTCCTTATTCATCATGTTCTCCCAGTCAGTCTCGTCGTCTTGTGATCCTGCCATGGTTAGCAGCAATAGAAACACACAAGAATATGATCCTACAGACTACTAACAAGAGGTGGTGGTGGGTGTCACAAATCCTCAAGCAAATCTCAAATTCTTACCAGTTCTTACCCAGCAGCAGGCGGTGATCGGCAACCGTCGTAGTCAAAACTCTCAAAGCTTAGATAGAGCGATTACTAGGGAGAGTCAAACGCACGACGTAGATGTATGTGGAACTGGGAAGGCTTATAATATGGTAGCAAAAAGGGTCAGCAATAATCAATTCAGAGATGCAAAGTTGAATAAACGCTCAATGATGGTACTGTGCTGGTCCTAGGTGATGAGGACATCAATTCCATTGTTACACCCACAGCCCCTGCTGTTATACATACTGGACCAATTACTAGAGCTCGCGCACGCCAATTGAATTATCAGGTACTTTCGTTTCTTGGTAACGATTCTAATGTTCATAAGAATATGATGCTGCCTAAATTGGATACATTTGTTTTGCTTACAAATGAAGGGCCTAGCTTGGTAAAGAAAGTTGAACCTTGGAGCAAGTTCAAGCATGGAGATGATGGCATGCGCAAGGGGATCAAGAACGGAGTTACAAGTGATGATTTCAGGACTTTGAAGCCACCATAAGGAGTGCATGAAGCCTTGGACGAAATATACAAGATGCCACTTCATAAACTTTGTCCAAAGGCTATTTTAGGTGTTGCGTCACCTTATTATTGGGCTAAGCCCATGTATTTTCGAAATACTTAAGTATAGGCTGTTTTTAGAGTCCGCATGTGTGGGGAAACAGGAGTTAGGGTTGGTTTCGGACCCCTCCTCCAAGGGCCACGAAATTCCCCCCTCTTCCTCTATATATATACAACCCTTAGGGCATCGTTTAGACTTTGGGTTTTGTTTAGATTAAAAGTTCGGCATAGCTGCAACTTCACGTACTTCGTTTGTGTTCAACGACCAGACCAAGGCGTCACAGAACCCCACCTTGATCAATAAAGTTTTCATCTTATATTTGCAATATCCAGATTGCAATCTAAGTTTCTTGCTTGTTCTTCATTTGCTCGCAGGAAACAGACCCTCATGGTCAGGTTGATCATGCTCCGGCATGGTCAATAACCCCTCTGAAGTTGGTTTAGTGATTGCTAAGGCGCGACGTCTCGCACGTTCGTAGTCGGATCGTCAAGGTCGACTCCCTCAGAAAACGATAGCCACTATCTCATCGAAACATCGGGACACCTTCGCCTCTACCAAGTGGAATCAGATTTCCAGGTTGCTCGGTGAGATTTTATAGTTTTTCGTAGTTTAGATCGAGTCTGTTCTTCATACCTATAGTCCACGAAAAAGGCCAAAAAAATTATTAGGGTTAGTTCATCCTATCCGAACCAATCTAAGCCTTTGCATAATCTTTTCTGTATTTGCTTTGTTGAATTTGCGGTTGCATCATCGTGTCAAGTAGCTGGTCTTAGCGTCTAGTCCTTTAGAGTTTCGACTTCTGTTCACAGGTTGTCACGTCGCCGCTGGCATATATCACCACCGCATCATCATCATCGCTGCTGCCATATACCAGCACCACACCAACTTGATCGTCGCAGCCATATTAACCACCACATATTCACAACCAATCCGAGTCCATATACGCCACCACATATCCGCCGCCTTCACGCCAATCCGAGTCCACCTGCAACATATATCCGCCACCGGTCCGATTTCCACCAGATTCATCGCCACCACCAGTCCGAGATTCCACCAGATTCATCCCCGCCACTAGTCCTAGTCCGAGTCCTGTAATTGTTGCTTTGTTTTTGATTTCCAGATCACGCGATACTCCGAGTCGTGACAGTGTAGGAATCCCCAACTTTCGAGCCATCCGCAGAAGAAAAATAGTTCCAAAGTCAAAAAAAATCTTGATAGAGGCGAAGGTGTCCCGATGTTTAGATGAGATGGTGGCTATTGTTTTCTGAGGGAGTCGACCTTGACGATCCAACTACGAACGTGTGAGACGTCGCGCCTTAGCAATCGCTAAACTAACTTCAGAGGGGTTATTGACCACGCCGGAGCACGATCAACCTGACCACGAGGGTCTGTTTCCTGCAAGCAAACGAAGAACAAGCAAGAAACTGAGATTGCAATCTGGATATTGCGAATATAAGATGAAAACTTTACTGATCAAGGTGGGGTTTTGTGACGCCTTGGTCTAGTCGTTGAACACAAACGAAGTACGCGAAGTTGCAGCTATGCCGAGTTTTAATCTAAACAAAACCCAAAGTCTAAACGATGCCCTAAGGGCTGTATATATGGAGGAAGAGGAGGGAATTTCGTGGACCTTGGAGGAGGGGTCCGAAACCAACCCTAACTCCTGTTTCCCCACACATACGAACTCTAAAAACAGCCTATACTTAAGTATTTCAAAAATACATGGGCCTGGCCCAATAATAAGGTGACGCAGAACCTAAAATAGCCTCTGGATGAAGTTTATGAAGTGGCATCTTGTATATTTCCTCCAAGGCTTCATGCACTCCTTATGGTGGCTTCAAAGTCCTGAAATCATCACTTGTAACTCCGTTCTTGACCCCCTTGCGCATGCCATCATCTCCATGCTTGAAGTTGCTCCAAGGTTCATCTTTCTTGTCCAAGCTAGGCCCTTCATTTGTAAGCAAAGCAAATGTATCCAATTTAGGCAGCATCATATTCTCATGAACATTAGAATCGTTACCAAGAAACGAAAGTACCTGATAATTCAATTGGCGTGCGCGAGCTCTAGTAATTGGTCCAGTATGTATAGCAGCAGGGGCTGTGGGTGTAACAATGGTATTGATGTCCTCATCACTAGGCTAGACCGTGCTAGAGACGCGGGCCTAGAACACTAACAAAATCACGATGATGCACGTAAACAAGGGAGGAGCACGCTCTGATTTTTTTTGTATTTTTTCACTTTTTTGCACTTTTTTCCTCTCTTTTTTTGCTCTGCAGCAATTTTTTTTCAAAAAAATCTACAAATGGTCTAAAAACTGCCTAGCCAGAATTTTCCAGACTTAGTTTTTTTTTAGTTTGGAACTAATTTTTCTACTACGGGTAGCACGAAATCTCATGAGTCCTACTCGGTCACGACTTGAAGTATTGCGTGATCTGGAACTCGAAAGCAAGGCAACAAATACTGGACTCGGACTAGGACTGGTGGCGCAGATGAATCTGGTGGAACTCGGACTGGTGGCGAATATATGTAGGGCGGTGGAACACGGACTGGTGGCGAATCTGTGATGGAGGTGGACTCGGATTATCGTGATGGCGGTGAATATGTGGTATATGGTAGCGGCGATGACGATGGTGGTATATGGCAGCGGTGATGACGATGGTGGTATATGGCAGCGGTGATGATGATGATGCGGCGGCGGCATGACTACTTGTGAATAGAACTCGAAACTCTAAAGGACTAGACACTAAGACCAGCAACTAGACACGATGATGCAACCGCAAACTCAACAATGCAAAACCCTAAAAATATTATGCAAAGGCTCAGATTGGTTCGGATATGATGAACTAACCCTAATTTTTTTGTGGCTTTTTCATGGACTGTAGGTATGAAGAACAGACTCGATCTAAACTACGAAAAACTGTAAAATCTGACCGAGCAACCTGGAAATCTGATACCACTTGATAGAGGCGAAGGTGTCCCGATGTTTCGATGAGATAGATATCGTTTTCTGTGGGAGTCGACTTTGACGATCCAACTACAAACGTGCGAAGACATCGCGCCTTAGCAATCGCTAAACCAACTTCCGAGGGTTATTGACCACGCCGAAGCACGATCAACCTGACCACGAGGGTCTATTTCCTGCGAGCAAACGAAGAACAAGCAAGAAACTGAGATTGCAATCTGGATATTGCAAATTAAATAGGAAAGCTTTATTAATGAAGGTGGGGTTCTGTGACGTCTTGGTCTGGTCGTTGGACACAACGAAGAACGCGAACTTGCAGCTATGGCGAACTTTTAATCTAACAAAACCCAAAGTCTAAACGATGCCCTAAGGGTTGTATATATGGAGGAAGAGGGAGGGGATTTCGTGGCCCTTGAAGGAGGGGTCCAAAACCAACCCTATCTCTTGTTTTCCCACACATACGGACTCTAAAAACAGCCTATACTTAAGTATTTCAAAAATACATGGGCCTGGCCCAATAATAAGGTGACGCAGCACCTAGAATAGCCTCTGGACGAAATTTATGAAGTGGCATCTTGTATATTTCGTCCAAGGCTTCATGCACCCCTTATGGTGGCTTCAAAGTCCTGAAATCATCACTTGTAACTCCGTTCTTGATCCCCTTGCACATGCCATCATCTCCATGCTTGGTCTTGCTCCAGTGTTCATCCCTCTTATCCATGCCAGGCCCTTCATTTTTGAGCAAAACAAATGTATCCAATTTAGGTAGCATCATATTCTCATGAACATTAGAATCATCACCAAGAAACGGAAGTACCTGATAATTTAATTGGCGTGCGCGAGCTCTAGTAATTGGTCCAGTATGTATAGCAGCAGGGCTGTGAGTGTAACAATGGTATTGATGTCCTCATCAGGTGTTCTTGTGCTTGGCGAGCTTGTGTGGTGTCTGGTGGTCTGAATAATCTTCCCCCCTTTTCTAAGGTGGTGGCTAGTCCTATTTATAGAGGCCCTAGTCCTCTTCCCAAATATTGAGCGGGAAGGGATCCCACAACGGCCAAGTTTGAAGGGGGACATCTAGTACAAGTTAACCTAACAAAAGTAGTCTTCGCCTGCCAAAGGCTCTGGTGGTGATGCCGTCTTGGGCTCCATGGTGACCTCCGTCCTGCCGTCCTACTGGTCTTGGTCTTGTTGCACCGATATGGAAGCCTTTGCTTGATGCCTCGAGACTCCGCGCCTGAGCTTGCCTCTTTAGCACCAAAGAGGAAACGAGGACACTGCACGCTGGCGCCCGCCTGGTGCCCGCCCGGCCTTGGTCGTCATGGCTTACGTCATGGGGACCTCGCGAGGTCCCCCTTGCCTTGATCTCTCCACCCTTGCGAGCCATCCTGGTGAGGCTACCTTCGAGGAGGTCTTGCGTCATCCGCCTCGCGAGGCTTGGCCCCTCGCGAGGGTCTTGAGTGCTTGCTGGTGAAGATGGGCCGCACAGGTGCGCTGGTGGAGCCATGCCGTGGGCCGTAGGCAGGCAAGTCTGGGGACCCCCGTTCCGAGAAAGCCGACAATGGTGTCTAGCGAGGGAAATTACCACTGTAGAGTTCCTTACTTTTATGGTACTAATTTTGCTAGTTGGAAGCATCAGATGAAAATGCATATTCTTGGACATCATCCCACCGTTTGGGCTATTGTGTGTATATGCTTGCAAGGTGATTCTTTGATGGGAGAGAACCGAACCGTGAATCTAGAGTGAAAGAGTTGAAGATGCTGCAATACAATGCTCAAGCTTGCGATATCCTCTTCAATGGATTGTGCCCCAAAGAATTCAACAAAATCAGTCGTCTTGAGAATGCAAAGGAAAGTTGGGATACTTTGATTGATATGCATGAATGTACTGACTCCTTCAAGGAATCCAAATTGGATGTGCTTCAAAGTAAACTTGACAAGTTCAAAATAAAGGATGGTGAAGGTGTCGCTGAAATGTACTCTAGGCTTGCTCTCATCACAAATGAGATTCATGGCTTAGGAAGTGAAGAGATGACCGATAGATTCATCATCAAGAAGATCCTAAGAGCCTTGGATGGAAAATATGATACCATGTGCACATTGATCCAAATGATGCCCAACTACAAAGATCTCAAACCAACGGAAGTCATTGGAAGAATTATTGCTCATGAGATGTCACTCAAGGATAAGGAAGAGCTTCACAATAAGTCAAGTGGTGCTTACAAAGCCTCATGTGATGCTCCTACATCATCAAGTGAGAAACAAGCCTTCAATGAAGAATTGACCCTAATGGTGAAGAATTTCAACAAGTTTTACAAGAGTAGAAGCAAAGAAAGAAGTTCCAAGTCAAGGTCCTACAATGACAAAAGATATTCGAGTCATGAACGAAATTGCTACAATTGTGGAAGACCTAGACACTACTCCAATCAGTGTATGGCTCCCTACAAAAGAAGAGAAGATTCACCCAAAAGGAGAAGTAGAACAGAAGAATCACCACCAAGAGAGAGAAGGAGTACAGATGATCGTTATGAACGAAGAACATCACGCAGAAGCAAGGATTCAGAAAGGAAGGACAAATCATCAAGGAGCTACACAACATGAAGACATCAAGCTCATGTTTGTGAATGGGTATCTGGCTCCGACTCCGACAATCACTCCGAGAGAAGTTATCACTCCGACTCCGAATATACTCAAGATGAAGGTGTTGCCGGTCTAGCACTTGTGTCAACCAACTCCTACGACATATTTGACTCACAAAATGAAAGAATTGGAAGATGCTTCATGGCCAAAGGCCCAAAGGTATCACACCCCGAGTATGCTGATTTCAATAGTGATGAAGATGATTTGTTAGGTGATGATGATCTACTTGTGGACAACTCTAGTGATGAAAACTATGATGAACTTGCTATTAATCATGCTAATCAAGATAAAATGAATGATGATGATAAGAAGGAGATTGAGCGTCTAACTAAAGAACTAAACACTCTTAAGTTAGCTCATGAAACTACCTTGGAAAATCATCGAGAGCTTTTAAAGACTCGTGAGAAGTTACGCTTTGAAAAGCTCAACCTTGAGCAAGAGCATGGGTTCTTAAAAGCAATCAATGATGATCTTTGCAAGAAAAGTTCTTCTTACATTGCCAAGCATTTACTCTTGTCTACTTACATGCCACAAGTTAAATCTAGTAATAAGAGTAAGAAAGATTCTTCTTCTAGTAGTAACAACAATCATGTTAAGTCAATATTGTTGCTTCTAGTAGTTCTCTTGATTCCACTAATGATTCTCTTAGCCAAGTTACACTTGAGCAAGAAAATAGCTTATTGAAGGGAATTATAGAGAAAGGTGTCTACAAGAGTCTTGCCGGAAGTAAGCAATTTGAGGAAATTGTACGCAAACAAGGAAGGCACCGGAAGAATCAAGGTATTGGTTTCGAATGAAAGTTCAATGCCAATGGAGTTGAGTGGGAAGAAGATCAATACCCCAAGACGAAATTTGTTCCTCAACAAGAGAAGTATGATCCTACTTCCTTCCAAGGGACATAAGCTCAAGACGATCTTCCACCACAAGACCACAAGCAAAAAGGCAAGGACAAGCTTCAAGAAGAGATTGATGCAGTTGAAGAAGCTTCCAAGGCCTTGGTCAAGTGGGTTCCCAAGACTACATCAAGTATGACTACAACTCTAAGGATTCCCATCAAGATGATGTGGATCCCAAAGAACAAGAACTAGAGAGTTCTTGAGGGTGACTCCGCCAACATACTTCACTCATATCACTTTGGGAGAACAAGTGTAAACAACTTCCACATCTTGCACTAGTTCAAGGAGTCACAAACCCTCTTGTTGGTAAAACAAGGGACAAGGGAACCTAATGCTTTCATGGACATCATCCTATGTGTACATCACTCTATGTCTATGGATATCCTTGTTTGTTCCTTGTGGGACTAACCCGTGTAGGTATTGAAAGTGCAACTCACTCCAATGGATTGCTCCAAATGATCTACATCAACATTGCGCATCCACATCTTCAACATCTATATGAAGTCATCATTGACAAAACCCAAGGTTAGTTCATCCCTTTTAGGGGTGATATCACATCTAGGGGGGCTTT
The DNA here is from genome assembly GCF_003073215.2 of Triticum urartu. Classification (NCBI taxonomy): domain Eukaryota; kingdom Viridiplantae; phylum Streptophyta; class Magnoliopsida; order Poales; family Poaceae; genus Triticum; species Triticum urartu. The sequence goes on from NC_053023.1 coordinate 217,059,202, forward strand.
ACTCTAACAATTGAGCTAAAGCAACTCTAAAGGTGTGGACACAACAATGCTTTATGTAAAAGTGGTAACCCCACTTGTGCTTAAACGATGAGTATGACCTATGATCAAATGTTCTCATTTGACTCCTAAGTCAATATACTCATATATAGATGACCTAGTCATTGCCAATTGCTTGATAGATGCTAGAGTGTTTGTGCATGCTCTGCCACATATTTCATTTGCCATTTTATTGTGTGAGCATGTTGATGCATATTTTACTCATTCGAGGACATCCACTTGTTGTTTTGATTGTTTGGCGTTTTCTCCTTTGCCAAGTGGATGGACAAGAATGCCTAAGACCCTCCTCTAGCTATCTATGCTTTTCTCGTCTCAAACTCTATTCATGCTACATCACAAAGTTTGACCAAGTCAGATTCAAACCACTCTATGTGAGGAGAACTCGGAGTCCTCGATTCATCATAGACTTAAACTTCCAAAACCTCTCTGTGCATTTCGGTCTAACCGATCCATCCTTTTTGGTCACACCGAGTTCACTGAGTTGATCTAGGTTTTCAATATGGGTGCAACCGATTTGAACTTTTCGGTCAGACCGAGTTGCAGTAACAGCTTGCGATTCTGCATCTCGGTGCCACCGAGTTGTTCCACTCGGTCACACCGACAAGGTCAGGATATATCGACAGGTTGAATTTTGGAAACTTCTCCTAAACTCTTCATCCCGCGCGTGTCTTGCTCTGCCGTCTTGGGTATCCGGATCGTGTCCTTGTCGCTAGCGACCTCCTCCCGCTAATCTCCATCGCCGTCAATGGAATTCTGCCCCGTTGTTGTCACCTTAGCGAACTCCCGCCAAACTAGGGTATGAGTTTGACTTTATGTGCTAATTCCTCATTCTGATTCTTAGCACATTGCTTTGCCATGATTCGCACCAAGTATGAAATCAATCTATCCAGAGAAAACTCCCCTTAAGTTAGGTTTGATTCCAAAAATTTAGGGTTAGGTCTCCGCCGAACTCATCTCGGACCGGCCGAGTTGTAGAAATCGGTCTCACTGATTTGGCTTAGGCCATTGCACATGCGCTTTTCAGTCTGACTGAAAATTGCACATCGGTGCGACCGAGTTCGATTCTCTGTGAAACCCTAGCAATCTTGGAGTCACTGAACAATGACTTGATCTGACCAAGTTCACTAGTTTAGACTCCAACAGTTGCTTCGGTATCACCGAGTTTAACAAATCAGTAGCTCCGAAATGCATTCTGTGGAGAACTAAAACTAAGTTTTGACTCATGTGTTTTGCAAAAACTTTGCACTTTGTGATGCTCATCCATTCTACCTCATCTACATCTATTCACAGGGTTTGCTGTTAGTGTGCTTGCCAAGATTTCTAACCAGAGTGATAGCCAAAACATATCTGAGGAGAAAATGAAATTGAGTGAGGGCATTGGTCCCTCAAGAAGCTATGATGAGGGTAGCAGGAGCACTCCCAGTAACTTGCCAAAGGCAGCCACCAGAACAAGGAAGAAGAAAACCTTAGATTCTGAAGATGAGGACTATGTGGCTGTTGAGGAGGAGGAAGTTAGCTCCAAAAAGAAGGTGCTGAAGAAAGGGTATGGCACTGCTGCAACAACTAAGCCAGGGTTGAATAAGAAGGCACCTGCAAAAAGAATCCCAATGTCTAAGCCAGGGCCTCAACTGCTGAAACCTCTAAGCCAACTGGAGAGGCTGCTGGAGAGGGAAAGAAGAGGAAGGAGAGGATCAAGAAGACCACTGCTAGAGTCCTTGGTAGATCCTCCATAATGAGGGTGCCAGAAGAAGATGAAGAGGAAGAGGATACGGCACCAGCACCCAAGTCCCAGAAGCTCATGGGAGATGCAATCAAGTCAGGGGCTGCTCCATCAAAGCCCAAAGTTGCTCCCAAGGCTGCTGCTCAAAATCCTTCTAAACCCAACAGAAGCACCAACAATATCCTTGCTGAAGAAAAGAACAAGGCCCCAGTGCCTGAAGTTGAAGAAGAAGATGCAGAAGCCCAAGTGTTGAGAAAACTGAAACAAAAGATTCCAGAACACAATGACACTCATCCAGTGGCTGAGGACATGAACATCAGGAAGGATGTAGGATTGAGACTTTGAGACAGTCTGACCCCTATGCTATGAGGAGAAGGACTGCAATGGACTATAGGTTCCACACCAAGGAACAACAGGATTTCTATGAGACCATTCTGCTTGACAAGAAGCCAATTATATGTGATATGAAATGGGTCGATTGGGAATTCATTGATGAGAATGAAGACTTTTTCCCAGGTGTACATGAAAGCTCCAAATCATGTGGAGTTGATGAGTTTGTGGGTCAAAAGTTGACCAAATAGAATGATGAACTCGTTATGCAGTTCTACTCCACTGCTCATTTCTATCCAGATGGCAGAATAGTGTGGATGTCTGAAGGTATGAGGTACCAATTAACTGTTGATGAGTGGGCAAAGTTGATCAATGCCCTAGAGGAACATGAGGATGAGTTGGATGTGTATGCCAAGAAGAAGAAGGACCACAACTCAATGGAAAATATGTACAAGGAGATGCCCGATAAAGCTTTGGAGACACACAAGCTTGGATATGTGCATTATCTATTATCTGGTCTGCCTACAATCAACACCATCTTAAGGCATACTCTGTTACCCAAATCTGGAGATCACAAGATGATAAGAGGACATTCAATCAACCTACTGCAAATATTTGATGTCCCTAAAAAATTCAAGGTCATGAGTCTGATTGTTGAGACAATCAAGAGGACTGTAGTAGATCAGAAAAGATCTTACGGGTATGCTCCACATATTCAGGTGCTCATCAACTCCAAGATGGGCACATGCACTTACCTGTTGGACAAGGAGCACTTACCTTTACACCCAGAATTTGAGGATAACGTAGTTGTGATGAATGAGAATGAACCTTCATCAGCACAAGCACAAGAGAAGAGAGCTAAGGCAAAGGCAGAAAAGGCTGCAAGGATGCCAAGTGTCGAGGAAGCATCTTAGGTGTTCTTAAAGAGCAAACAAGATCAACTGGATTATCTGATACAAGCAACATTGAGGATTGAGAAGGGCTTGGCCACCCTGACTCAGAATCAAGAGAGCTTGGAAAGGATTGTTGAGACAAAATTCTATGATCTTGACCTCAAGGTGACTGAGATACATAGTGCAGTCGAGAAGCTCCAGGAGGAAGCTGAGGAGAAGAGAGGGAAAGCAACTACGGATGCTTTTCAGCGAGTGCCAAGAAGTCAGAGGTCAGCTGCAGTGCCAGTATTAGATACAACAGCTATTGTATCTGCACCAGCAACGGCTTCAGTACCACCTCCAGCACCTACTCCACCAGCTCCAACATCATCTACTAATGCCTTCGTCCTTGGAGTTCTATCTACACCACCTCCCGAAGACCAATCCGGAGAGACGCATAACACTATGCATTTTCGAGCTTTTTGGTAACTTGTTGCCAAAGGGGGAGAAATGTATAGATCATAGGCTTCGTGAGAGAGTGTTGCTTTGCTGCTTTGTCTCTCTTGCTTTCTTGCCTTTTAGTTGAACTTTTGTGTGTGCTCATTTGATACTTTATGTCTGTGTGAGATACTTGTATGATCATGTGTTTGATCATATCATACTTTAACATTTGCTTGGATGACATTATCTTTTATATCCTTATATGATCATTCACTTTGCTTGGTGATGAGTGCATGTTTTAAGTCATATCATTTTGAGCACTCCACCAAGATGTATTTGACCTGGAAGAGTGACCCATGATCCTAATCGATTGTGCATTTGCATTAAAAAGCAAATCTTAAATAGTGCACAAATTTAGGGGGAGCTCTTGCTTATCACATACTTCTCAAAGCGATGATGTATTTAAATATTATTACCATTTGTCGAAGCTTTGATCTATATGTTGTCATCAATTACCAAAAAGGGGGAGATTCAAAGTGCAACTATCCCTGGGTGGTTTTGGTAATTATTAACAACATATAGCTCATTGAACTAATACTATTTCAAGATGATCATTTCAGAAAGTTCAATGATTGGCATGTCATGGATTAAGAATGTGGACCCCTCAAAGTGCTAAGGACACATATTGGCTCAATCTCTTAGACTCTACTTTTTCATTTTAGTGATCGAAGATCACATTGAGTACATAGGAAAAGCTAATACTATTAAAAGGGGATGAGGTGTTGCTTAATGGCTTGCTTGCTCAAAATCCTTAGTGATATACTCCAAAAACCCTCAACCACTTTCTCATATCCACATATTTCCCAAACCAAAATTCAAACTCGGCCCCACCGAAATGTTCTATCCGGCGCCACCGAGTTCACTTGACATAGCCACTGCCATAAACCATAGTCATATCGGTCTCATCGATAGGGATCTCGATCTCACCGAGATGGGATTGCAAACTCTCTGTTTCCCTGTGTAACGTTTAGGTTCAACCGAGATGAGCGATCGGTCCCACCAAGTTTGCAATGCAAACTCTTTGTTTCCCTTTCGTAACGTTTCGGTCTCACCAAATGAGCGATTCGGTCCCACCGAGTTTGCCTGACCAACTCTCTGGTTAGCCTATTACCAAAATCGGTCCCACCGAGTATGTGTAATCTGTCTCACCGAGATTACGTTATGCCCTAACCCTAATAGAATCGGTTCCACCGAGTTGACATGTTGGTCCCACCGAAATGCCTAATGGTCACACTATGAACTGAATTGGTCTGACCGAGTTTTCTGATTCGGTCCCACCGAGTTTGGTAAATTGTGTGTAACAGTCAGATTTTGTGTGGAGGCTATTTATACCCCTCCACCCTTCCTTCATTAGTAAGGAGAGACATCAGAACATGCCTACACTTCAGCATTCATTTTCTGAGAGAGAACCGCCTAGTCATGTGTTGAGACCAAGATATTCCATTCCAAGCATATGAATCTTGATCTCTAGCCTTCCCCAAGTTGCTTTCCACTCAAATCATCTTTCCACCAAATCCAAATCAGTGAGAGAGAGTTGAGTGTTGGGGAGACTATCATTTGAAGCACAAGAGCAAGGAGTTCATCATCAACACACCATCTATTACCTTTTGGAGAGTATTGTCTCCAAGATTGGTTAGATGTCACTTGGGAGCCTCCGACAAGATTGTGGAGTTGAACCAAGGAGTTTTTACGGGCAAGGAGATCGCCTACTTCGGGAAGATATACCCTAGTGAGGCAAGTCCTTCATGGGCGGCGGCCATGGTGGGATAGACAAGGTTGCTTCTTCGTGGACCCTTCGTGGGTGGAGCCCTCCGTGGACTCATGCAACCGTTACCCTTCGTGGGTTGAAGTCTCCATCAATGTGGATGTACGATAGCACCAGCTATCGGAACCACGCCAAAAATCTCTGTGTCTATATTGCGTTTGCTCCCTCCAAACTCCTCCCTTTACCTTCATACACAAATGTTTTACATTCTGCTGCTATACTCTTAGACTTACATGTGTAGGTTGATTGCTTGACTTGTGCTAAGTTGCTAAAATCTGCTAAGGCTTAAAATTGGGAAAATGCTAGATTTTTATTTGGTCAAGTAGTCTAATCACCCCCCTCTAGACATACTTTCTATCCTACAAGGACCTGTGGCTAGAGGAGATGGTGTCGGTGTAGGGGACGCAACACAGGATCCAAACCACAGGGTAGGGGGGAGAAAGAAGTGGGCTTGAGCAGGGCCAAGGCGCCGGCGACGGCGACGAAGGAAGTAGGGTCGGCGAGGTGGGGCTGACTGGAGAACACATGCATTAGGGGTCCAAGGATCCAGTGGCTACATGCGCGGTGGAGGCCGGATCCAACAGTCGCCGACGTCCACGGCCATTGGAGGGGAGGTGAGGTTGCGGTGGGAAACCGGGCAGGTGCGGGATAGGGAGGCAGAGGAGGATCACGTGGAGGAGCTCCGGTAGTGCTCGTAGGGGGGCGGTGGCCGCTTGATCCGGTGGAGGAGGCCTCGCCGGGGGCCAGTGGCGGCCGGATCCCGCCATCGCCACGGGGTGCGCCGGCAGTTGGGGGCGCGCCGGCCCAAACTGGCCATGTTGGAGGAAGGAGGCGGGGTGGGGCAGTGCCCCGATGGAGCTGGAGGAAGGAGGAGGCGGGGCTCCGACGGTGAAAGGACGTGGAGAAGGAGGGGGTTCGATGGGGGAGACGGAGGTGGGGAAGAGGAGGTCGTGGGGCAGTGAGATGTGGAGAAGCGGAGGTGAGTTTTTTGTGTGCATTTCGCCTCGTTTTGGGTCTGTAGTGCGGGTCGGGTGGGTAGAGTAGTTCCTTCAGTGTTAGCAGAATAATGCCACTTTTCCAGAATAAGGTCTTAAGGGGTGTTATTAGAATAGACCCACCCTATGTATATATATAGGTGGAGGGGGGAGGGGAGACTTCCTAAGGCGCCCCCAAGGGGGTTGGCGACCAGCCTTGGGCTCCTGCCCTAGGCGCCTCCCCCCTTTCCTTCTTTAAGGGTGGAGGAGATGGCAGGGGAGGGGCCGGAGGCTGCCCTACCTGGACGATGCCCATTTCCTTCCTAGCGCATGGGCAGGGGAGGTGGAGCACGCCCAACTCCCTAGTGGGCTGGTGCGCCTCCCTCCTTTGGCCCATGAAGCCCACCAAGTACCGGTGGCCTCCTGGAATCCCTTCCGGCACTCCGATCAAACTCCGGCGCATTCCGAAACCTTTTCGGAGACCAAATAGTATCGTCCCATATATCGATCTTTACCTCGGACCATTCTGGAGCTCCTCGTCATGTCCGTGATCTAATCTGGGACTCCAAACAACATTCGGTCACCAACTCACATAACTCATATAACACTATATCGTCAAGACATTAAGTGTGCGGACCCTACGGGTTCGAGAATGATGTAGACATGACCAATACGCTTCTCCGGTCAATAACTAATAGCGGGATGCCCATATTGGTTTGTAACATCCGAAATTTTCAATTTGGAATGTTATACATTAGATCATCAATCCATATCATATTTCTTTTGCATTTTGGTTGATCCTAGAAATTCTACGCAACTCAATGACCCACGGAGAGAGTTGGGGATTTCGATATTTGCATATTTGAGTTCTCTCAAATTTTGAGAATAGGATCATTTGATTTTATTTATTTTATCATCAATTATTTCTATTACAAAACTATGAGAGAGGGAATAAAATGACTTTCCCAAAATAAAGAAATATTGAGGATTTAATAATAAAATCAAATAAGATTTTATTTCGTAGTTTTTCGGTGTTTTATTTGATTTAGGAAAAATGTGCGTTTTTCAAAATTGCATTTAGGTCCCACCCCGCTGCCTGCCTCTCCCTCCAGGAGATCGGAGCCGCGCCGCCGCCCGAGTCCGGCTCGGGGCCGCCGCCGTGCCCCCTCCCCCAAGGCAGCACCCCCCCTCCCTCTCTTAAATACCGACCCGCCCCGCCGCCCCTCACCTCACCCCGCCCCGCCCCGCCAAGCTGCAGCTGCCTCGCCGCCTGTGCTGCTGCCGCTGACGCCCGCTGCCGCTGCTGCGCTGCCCCACCACCCCGCATAGCCACCGCCGCCGCCGGAGCCCTGCCCCGCCGCCGGAGTACCTCGCCGGAGGTATAGCCGCCGACGTTCACCGATCCGTTTGTTTTAGCGAACGTGTTCACTAGTTAGTTTCTGTTAACGAACGTCCGTTCGATTAACTATTCGTCAGTTTTCTTTTTCTCGGATTAAATCTGCGATTTATCTGATCGCGATTCCTGATCTGATTTTCGTTTTAGTTTATCTTTTCGCTCGTTTATCGAAATCAGGCGATTCATGCGCCTAGAGTTTCGTCTCGAAACCCTCTATCCGTTTAACCAACTTAAACAAGATTTTGCTACTGTAAAATTTGCCCTAGATCCAGATTACTAGAACGAAGTTGTTTTCTTTTGTCGTTTGACTTTCGTTGCTTTGTTCGATTTGGTTCTTTTTGCCAACCGGAGTTCTTAAGTTGAACCTTCTGGTTATATCTCTTATTTGAGTTTGCATTAGATGAGTACTTATTGCTTGCTCATTTGTTTGTTTGCGATAGAGTATCCGGAGTGCGCCGCTTGTTACTTCGAATCGCTAGGTTTCCCGGATCATCAGCAAGGCAAGTAACACTTTGATCATACCTTTTTCTACTACCTAGTTTTATTGCATTAGATCAATCCTCACACATTGCATGATTAGGATCTAATTAAATTGTGGGATGGGAAGTAGTTGAGGTAGTACCGATTACTTGTTTATTATCAAACCTTTGGGAGTTACTTCCGTGTTTGCTTATTATGCCATGCTATGCTAGTAGACGTGGATTGGGTGAGTGATATCCATGACAGATGTGAGTTTTGTTAATTAATGGTTTATCTAAGGTGGCAACTTAAACACACATCTGGGTGGACTGAGGCACCTGGGTATTCCAGGACTTGCCTGTTTTCTTTTGGACCGCCACCCAGGCTCAAAGGGATCATAAGACTATTCATACTAGAAACTTCCGTGTGCAGCCACAAGCTATTATGGGCTCTAGCATAGTTGACTAAGTTGTGCGAAGTCTTACAGTGGTAGACTAGCAGATGTAGGGGATGTAGGTGGTACGGTCTACCCGATCGTAAGGTGCTAGCGCTTCTGAAAGACTATGTCTCGATCATCCGTCTTCTCAAACACCATGTAGTGCGAGAAACCAAACGGAGGCGATCGAGTCTTGTGGGGAAAAGTGCGCAAACCTCTGCAGAGTGTAACAAACTAATCATAATTAGCCGTGTCCCCGGTTATGGACATCTTGAGTATCTAGTACCTGGATTATCATGTGAATCTCAACATGTTACTCTAAATTAATTTTGTTGGGTTATGTTTAATGTTGATGCTTAATTGGGATTGAGAATGCTGTCAACCATTCTCAATGTTTAACAACTACCATGATAGTTAAATAAATTTTATTCCTTTGTAGTAGGGAAAAATTGGCTTTTCGCAAAAACATATAACCATAGAGCTTTTCCACCAGCCATATATGCATATAGTATAACTGTTTCATTCCATTACTCTCTATGTGTTACCTTGCCAGCATATTCCATGTGCTGACCCGTTTTCGGGCTGCAACGTTAATGTTGCAGAATTTTCAGACGATGATTAAGGAGTTTTGGGTCATGGTCCTATACTCAGTGATGCCGTTGGAGTTGATGGACTCACTTATCTTCCAAGCCTTCCGCTGTTATCGTTATTAGATGGCCTTAAGCCATATTTATTGTAATAAGCTTTCTTATGAGACACTCGATGTAATAAGTGTGTGATTGCTACTCTGCTATAACTCCTCCAGTACTGTGTGGTGTTAGCATTACTGATCCAGGGATGACACCGGAGCACAGAGATCAGATTGTTTGAGGTCTGTTCGCTGCATGGTTCCTACATATTCTACGAAGATCTTTATCGGTCAAACCTTTATGACAACATATGTAGTTCCCTTTGTCTGTCAGTACGTTACTAGCCTGAGATTTGATCATTGGTATCTCCATACCGAGCTCAATCTCGTTACGGACAAGTCTCTTTACTCGTACTGTAATACATCATCTCGTAACTAACTCCTTAGTCACTTTGCTTGCAAGCTTCTTGTGATGTTGTATTACCGAGAGGTCCTAGAGATAGCTCTCGATCACACGGAGTGATGAATCCCAATCTCGATCCGTGCCACCTCAACAGACACCTTCGGAGATACCTGTAGAGCACCTTTATGATCACCCAGTTACGTTATGATGTTTGATAGCACACAAGGTATTCCTACGGTATCTGGGAGTTGCATGATCTCATGGTCAAAGGAATATGTATTTGACATTAAGAAAGTAGTAGAAATAAATTGAACAATCATATGATATGGTAATGGATGGGTCTTGTCCATCACATCATTCTCCTAATGATGTTATCCCATTATCAAGTGACAACACATGTCTATGGTTAGGAAACCTCAACCATCTTTTGATTAACGAGCTAGTCTAGTAGAGGCTCACTAGGGACACGGTATTTGTTTATGTATCCACATATGTATTTAAGTTTCCGGTCTATACAATTATAGCATGAATAATAAACCTTGATCATGATTAAGCAAATATAATAATAACCACTTTATTATTGCCTCTAGGGCATATTTCCAATAGTATCCTACTTGCACTAGAGTCAATCATCTAGATTACACAGTTACGAATCTAACACCCATGGAGTCTTGGTGTTGATCATGTTTTGCCCGCAGAAGAGGTTTAGCCAACGGGTCTGCCACATTCAGATCCGTATGTACTTTGCGAATTTCTATGTCTCCATCCTTGACCTTTTCAGGAATGGAGTTGAAGAGTCACTTGATGTGTTTGGTTCTCTTGTGGAACTTGGATTCCTTTGCTAAGGCAATTGCTCCACACAAAAGACTGTCATTGGACCCAATGCACTGGGTATTACACCCAGATCGGATATGAACTCCTTCATCCAGAATCCTTCATGCGCTGCTTCCAAAGCAGCTATGTACTCCGCTTCACACGTAGATCCTGCCACAGTGCTCTGCTTGGAACTACAAGAACTGACAACTCCACCAAACAATATAAATATGTATCCGGTTTGCGACTTAGAGTCATCCAGATATGTGTCCAAGCTACCATCGATGTAACTCTGTACGACAAGGTCTTCGTCACCTCTATAGACGAGAAACATACCTTCTTCCTTTTCAGGTACTTCAGGATATTTTTGACCGCCATCCAATGATCCAATCCTGCATTACTTTGGTACCTCCCTGCCAAACTTATGGAAAGGCACACATCAGGTCTAGTACATAACATAGCATACATAATAGAACCTATGGCCGAGGCATATGGAATGACTTTCATTTTCTCTCTATCTTATGTCGTGGTCGGACTTTGAGTCTGACTCAATTTCACACCTTGCAACACATGCAAGAACCCTTTTTTGACTGGTCCATTTTGAACTTCTTTAGAACTTTGTCAAGGTATGTGCTTTGTGAAAGTCCTATTAAGCGTCTTGATCTATCCCTCTAGATCTTGCTGCCCAATATATAAGCATCTTCACCGAGGTCTTTCTTTGAAACATTCTTATTCAAGTACCCTTTTATGCTATCTAGGAATTCTATATCATTTCCAATTAGAAATATGTCATCCACATATAATATCTGAAATGCTACAGAGCTCCCACTCACTTTCTTGTAAATATAGGCTTCACCGTAAGTCTCTATAAAACTGTATGCTTCGATCACCTCATCAAAGCGTGTATTCCAACTCGAGATGCTTGCACCAGTCCATAGATGGACCGCTGGTGTATGCACACTTTGTTAGCACCTTTAGGATCGGCAAAACCTTTTGGTTGCATCATATACAACTCTTCTTTAAGAAACCCGTTAAGGAATGCTGTTTTGACGTCCATTTGCAGATTTCATAATCATAAAATGCGGCAATTGCTAACATGATTCATAAAGACTTAAGCATCGCTATGGGTGAGAAAGTCTCATCGTAGTCAACCCATTGAACTTGTCGAAAACCTTTTGCCACAAGTCGAGCTTTGTGGACAGTCATATTACCATCAATGTTCGTCTTCTTCTTGAAGATCCATTTATTCTCAATGGCTTCCCGATCATCGGGCAAGTCCACATTTTGTTCTCATACATGGATCCTATCTCAGATTTCATGGCGTCAAGCCATTTGTCGGAATATGGACTAATCATAGCTTCTTCATAGTTCGTAGGTTCGCTGTTGTCTAACAACATGACTTCCAGGACAGGATTACCATACCAATCTTGTGCGGTACATGTTCTGGTCGACCTACGAGGTTTAGTAGTAACTTGATCCGAAGTTTGATGATCATCATCATTAGATTCTTCTCTAGTTTGTGTTGGCATCACGGGAACAGTATTATCTAATGTGCTACTTTCCAATTCGAGAGAAGGTGCAATTACATCATCAATTTTCTTCCCACTGAATCAAGTTTCCTCCCACTCACTTCTTCCGAGAGAAACTCCTTCTCTAGAAATAACCCATTATTACTAACAAAGATCTTGCCTTCGGGTATGTGGTAGAAGGTATACCCAATAGTTTCTTTAGGGTATCCTATGAAGACGCACTTCTCTGCTTTGGTTTCAAGCTTATCAGGCTGAAGCCTTTTGACATAAGTGTCACATCCCCAAACTTTAAGAAACGACAGCTTAGGTTTCTTGCCAAACCATAGTTCATACGATTTCGTCTCAATGGATTTAGATGGTGCCCTATTTAATGTGAATGCGGCTGTCTCTAATGCATAACCCCAAAATGATAAAGGCAAATTGGTAAGAGACATCATAGAAAGCACCCTATCCAATAAAGTACGATTACGACATTCGGACACACCATTACGCTGTGGTGTTCCAGGTGGCGTGAGTTGTGAAAAAAAATTCCACATTGCCTTAAACGAAAGCCAAGCTTGTAACTCAAATATTCACCTCCCCGATCAGATCATAGAGACTTTATTTTATTGTTGTGATAATTCTCCACTTGACTCTGAAATTCTTCAAACTTTTCAAATGTTTCCCACTTGTCTTTCATCAAGTAGATATACCCACATCTACTCAAGTCATCTATGAAGGTTAGAAAATAATGATACCCACCGCGTGCCTCAACACTCGTCAGACCGTATCCAACATCATGTATTATTTCTAATAAGTCATTAGCTCACTCCATTGTTCCAGAGAATGGAGTTTTAGTCATCTTACCCATGAGGCATGATTGACAAGTATCAAATGATTCATAATCAAGTGATTCCAAAAGTCCATCCGCATGGAGTTTCTTCATGTGCTTTACACCTATATGACCTAAACGGTACTGCCACAAGTATGTTCCACTATCATTATCAACTTTGCATCTTTTGGCATCAATATTATGAATATGTGTATCACTTCGATCGAGATTCAAAAAGAATAGACCATTCATCAAAGGTGCATGACCATAAAAGATAGTACTCGTATAAATAGAACAACCATTATTCTATGACTTAAATGAATAACCGTCTTGCAATAAATAAGATCCAGATATAATGTTCATGCTCAACGCTGGCACCAAATAACAATTATTAAGGTCTAAAACTAATCCCGAAGATAGATGTAGAGGTAGTGTGCCGATGGCGATCGCATCAACCTTGGAACCATTCTTGACGCGCGTTGTCACTTCATACTTAGCCAATCTTCATTTATTTCGCAGCTCCTATTTTGAGTTACAAATATGAGCAACCGAACTAGTATCAAATACCTAGGCGCTACTATGAGCATTAGTAAGGAACACATCAATAACATGTATATAAAATATACCTTTGTTGACTTTGCCATCCTTCTTATCTGCCAAGTATTTGGGGGCAGTTCCACTTCCTGTGACCATTTCCTTCGCAGTAGAAGCACTGAGTTTCAGGCTTGGGTCAAGCTTTGGGCTTATTCACGGGAGCGGCAACTTGCTTGCCATTCTTCATGAAGTTCCCTTTCTTTCCCTGCCTTTTTCTTGAAACTAATGGTCTTGTTAACCATCAACACTTGATGCTCCTTCTTGATTTCTACCTCCGCCGATTTTAGCATCGCGAAGAGCTCGAGAATCATTTTTGTCATACCTTGCATATTATAGTTCATCATGAAGCCTTTATAGCTTGGTGGCCGTGACTGAAGAACTCTGTCAATAACACTCTTAACTGGAAGATCAATCCCTAGCTGAGTCAAGTGGGTATGATACCACACATTTTGAGCATGTGTTCACTCACAGAACTATTCTCCTCCATTTTACAGCTAAAGAACTTGTTGGAGACTTCATATCTCTCAACCTGGGCATTTGCTCGAAGTATCAATTTCATCTCCTAGAACATCGCATGTGCTCCATGGCGTTCAAAATGCTTTCGAAGTCCCGGTTCCAAGCCGTAAAGCATGGCACGCTAAACTATTGAGTAGTCATCAGATTGAGCCTGCCAAACGTTCATAACATCTACTCCAGCTCCTGCAGCAGGTCTCTCACGTAGCGGTGCATCAAGGACATAATTCTTCTGTGCACCAATGAGGATAATCCTCAAGTTACGAACCCACTCCGTGTAGTTGCTGCCATCATCTTTCAACTTAGCTTTCTCTAGGAACGCATTAAAATTCAAGGGAACGGTAGCACGGGCCATTGATCTACAACATAGATATGCAAAAACTATTAAGACTAAGTTCATGATAAATTTTAGTTCAAATAATCAAATTACTAATGAACTCCCACTTAAATCAACATCCCTCAAGTTGTCTAAGTGATACATGATCCAAATCAACTAACACATGTGCGATCATCACGTGAGATGGGGTAGTCCTCAATGGTGAACATCTCTATGTTGATCATATCTACTATATGACTCACGTTCGACCTTTCGATCTCCAATGTTCCAAGACCATGTCTGTACATGCTAGGTTCGTCAAGCTTAACCCATGTATTCTGCATGTGCAAAACTGGCTTACACCCATTGTATGTGAATGTATAATCTATCAGAACCGATCATCACAAGGTGCTTCGAAACGACGAACTTTGGCAATGGTGCATACTTGGGGAGAACACTTTTATCTTGAAATTAAGTGAAGGGATCATCTTATAATGCTACCGTCATTCTAAGAAAAATAAGATGCATAAAGGATAAACATCACATGCAATCAAAATATGTGACATGATATGGCCATCATCATCTTGTGCTTTTGATCTCCATTTTCAAAGCAACGGCATGATCTCCATTGCCACCGGCACAACACATTAATCTCCATCGTTGCGTCGGGGTCGTCTCGTCAACTATTGCTTCTATAACTATTGCTAACACATAGCAATAAAGTAAATCAATTAGATGGTGCTTAAAGATTGACACGTAGGTCATACAATAATTAAAGACAACCCTAAGGCTCCTGCCGGTTGTCGTACTCATCCAAATGCAAGTCGCGAACTTATTACAAAACATGATCATTTCATACATCAACATATATCACATCATATCTTGACCATATCACATCACAACATGCCCTGCAAAAACAAGTGAGATGTCCTCTACTTTGTTGTTGCAAGTTTTACCTGGCTGCTACGGGCAACTAGCAAGAACCGTTCTTACCTACGCATAACCACAACAGTGATTATCAAGTTGCTATTTAACCTTCTGCAAGGACCACCGTAGTCAAATATGATTCAACTAAAGTAGGGGAAACATACACCCGCCAGCCACCTTCATGCAAAACAAGTTGCACGTCAGTCAGTGGAACCGGTCTCATGTGTGTGGACATGTAAGGTTGGTCCGGGCTGCTTCTCGTGGGAAACCATGACCACCTATGGGACCAGAGGGCCCCATGCTGGTTCGGTAGGGGGGCATCGCATTGCACAAAGAGAAGACGAGCATGGGGGAGCGCGGTAGAGATCATGTAGGCAATTTTACCCAGGTTCGGGCCACCATGAGCGTAAAACCCTACTCCTGCTTTGGTGGATTGATGGTGGAAAGGTGGTGGTGGACCGTAGTACACTTTCCCGACATGGGTGGCAGTGGCTACGTGCGTACGAGGGTGTGAGTTATCCAACCTTCTAACCCTTTCTACGGTTGCCATGGGCCACCTTTTATAGATTAAGGGGTCACCACAATGGAAAAGTAGTCATTATGCATTGATACGATCGCAAAAAGTGCTATCATACCTAACTCTGCAGGCTGACAGGGCACATTAAATGCACCGCTCAACGTCACATCATTGGTTGCCCGACAAGCCTTGCTGGGCTGTCTCGCCAGCTCCACGACTGCTTGCTTGACACATCGCAGGACGGGTGTCATCTATAGGCATTTCTTGTAGAAAGAGGCCGCCATGTGGCGAATGGCTGCCACTTAGTCACTTTGCGGCTTGACACCGCATTGATTGACAATGTGGGTCGTGGCGGAGTGGTTGGTGAGGTGGTTTTGCCTTCATGGGTCCCAGCAGGCCCTGCCAGGATGTCTTGGGCACCTTCTTCCGGGGTGACCCCGTCCTTGCCGAGCTCGCCTGCTCGGCAAGGGAGGCTTTTCTCCTAGTGGTGTCTTGCTTCTCTGGCTTGACTTTGGTCCTCTTGATCTGCATGTTGGTTCTTTGATGCTCTTGGCTCCTTGTAATCTGACTTGGGTTGGTGACTAAATCCTGCTCCCGTGCATGTGCATAGTTTGGCAAACAAACCTAGGGTTTGTTGCATCGACAGAAGCCCCTGGGCCTGCCCCGAACGCGCTGCCGACCGTCGTCGGGGTAGGGCCTAATTAGTGCATAGGCGGGGGTGCTGAAGAGGCTGGGCTCTTCAGGTCTTCATTGCTTCTTCATTAATCTTGACTCCAGGCCAGTTTCCGATTTCCCTACGCGTCGTGTAAAGCCAATAGTAGTGGGGCCGTCCTGGTAATGGCCCGTGAATGACTTTAACGCACGGGGTAGAAACTGCCAATTCTCTCTTCCCACCACACCCTTATCCTTAGTCACATATGCGACATGCATCGCACGGGGCAGGTAATGGAAGCGCATGGCGTGGGAGAGCATCAAGGCGAGGGCTCAGGCGTATTGAATTGGTGGAGGAGGACGGTGGCCGCCCATTGAGGGAGTTGCTCCTCTCCTGGTCCCGCCTATAAAAGGAGCGTCGAAGGGAGGGCAGAGTCATTCATCCTTATGCTCCACCTCCTTTGCTTTTTGCTACTTGCTGGTTATGTTGAAGAGAAGAGCCTAAGGCGAGCCCCGGGCTCTTGATTGAGGCTGGTGTTACCAAATGTTGGTGCTGGTGTTCGGGGAGTGAGCCTGTTCCTTGCTGTGATGAATCTCTTCGCTCCTTCGAGGCTCGCCCGGGAGGCGAGACTAGAGATCATTGGTAATCCCAGCACTATACCTCCCGGAGGTCTTGGGGCTGATGTTGATGAGAGGCGTGCCTTCCTGCCCACAAAGTTGGGGAGCGGTATGCCTCGAGCCCCCTGGCCATCTTGGCCGCTATCCACCTTTCTAGGGAAGGCGCCGGGCTAGAGTCTCGGCCTTACCCTGGAATGGTGTTGATGAAGATGAAGCCAGGGAAGAAGGAAAAGGCGGGAGGCAGGCCGTCCAGTAGGAGCACGAGTGCATCAACGCGTTCGTCTCGTAATGGGGACCTACTACCCGCCTGTCTGACTCTTCCCCCCTTTTCCGGCGCTGTCACCATCATTTCCCCTAGCTGCCGGGGAAGGCTTGCTCCTCTGTCGCTTCCGCTTCCCCTGGGGCTCTTCTGGCTGGGGCCCGACGTCCTTTTCTGCCTGTGCCTGTGCTGGATCCCGCCGCTTAGTCCTGGAAGCGGTGACCAGGGGGCCGCCGAGGTGCTCCGCACGTCTTCCTCCTTCGCAACCTCTCCACACCCAATATTGTCAGGCTATGCTCGACAGCTCCTAAAGGGGATCGGGGTGGCGTTGTGCCGGCACGTCGCCCACCCTCTTCTCTTCCTGCCGCACTACCTGGGATAAGGGGGACATGGAGAGGAGTTTACGGTGCACTTTATCTTTTTTCTATCTTAAATTTGTAGGCACTTGCCAAATTTTAATTCAAATAATGTAATCCTTCGAGTCCATGTTTGTGTTCTGTAATGCTTGTACTTTTATCAGCATGTTAATGAAATAGATGAACTCTGCCGGGAATCCGTGCATGTATATGTCCATGCAGAGGTGGGGTGCCTCCTTAGTGTAAATAAACGAGTTCTCCCGCTAGGTTATCCTGCCGGTACCCTTTTACTTGTTGGAGAACTCTGTCTACCGGGCAAAATACAAAGGGACCAGCCCCCCGCCAACTTCCTTTTACCAAAGGTCACTGCGACCATCCTGAACGAAGCAACGTTCGAGTCAAGGATGGGAGCACCTAAGTCTCAAAAGAGCGGCGAGGTTTCCTTACGCACAAGTTATAGCTTACGGAACACTAATGGACAAGAGGTAGAACTTATTTGTTTAGCTTGCCGAGGATCGTAGTGCCGGGCTATCTTCTCAAGTCCTTGTCGAAGCCAAGTTCATGCCAGGAACCTGCAACTTCATGCAGATGAGAATGAATGCGGGATGCGATCCTATCTATATGCATATGCAAATGCTCATGAAATGCTTATGCAGTGATCTTGGAATGCTTATGCATGCATGCAACTTGGTCGGGGGCCCCCAGCGCTTCTTTATTTGCTCTTGCACAGGGTCATCACCTTGTCTTTGTACAAGGGGTTACATGCAGCTAAGGCAAGGCCTATATAAAAGGGTGCCTACCGAGCAGGGCCCGACAGCCGCACCTTATGGGTAGAACTTGCAGAGGTGCTCAATATTCCATGAGTTTTGCAATTGAATGCCATCTCTGGTCTCTAGATTGACTGCCCTAGGTCTGGTGACTCGTACTACCTGGTAAGGGCCTTCCCACTTCGGCGTCAACTTGTTTGTACCCTTGGCGGACTGAATGCGCCTAAGGACAAGGTCGCCTTCCTCAAAACACCGAGCATGAACCCTGCGGCTATGATAGCAACACAGGGACTGCTGATAGCATGCAACACGTGTAGCAGCCCGGAGACGGTTCTCCTCGAGTAGCACAATGTCGTCACGCTGGTGCTGATCTTGCGCTACTTCATCGTAGGCAAGCACTCGAGGCGACCTATAAATGAGTTCCGTGGGGATAACTGCTTCTTCCCCGTAGACCAGGGAGAAGGGAGTATGCCCGGTAGCTCGGTTTGGTGTCGTTCTGAGGGACCAGAAAACTACCGGCAGCCCCTCGATCCACCACCTGCCGTGCTTCTGCAGCGTATCAAAGGTTCTTGTCTTGAGTCCCTGCAACACTTCAGCGTTCCCCCTCTCGCTTTTCCATTTCTCCGGGGGTGTCCCATAGAGGCAAATGAGATCTTGCGTCTGAGGGCATGAACATATTGCATGAAGGCGCAGCTCGTGAACTGGGTGCCGTTGTCGGTAAACATCCTTGCCAGAACACCAAAATGGCACACCAATTCTTTCAAGAACTTGATAGCTGACTCAGCAGTCACCTTTCTAAAGGCAGTCACTTCCAGTCACTTTATAAACTTGTCGATAGCAACAAACAAGAATTCAAAGCCCCTGATCGCTCGGGGGAAAGGCCCGAGGATATCGAGCCCCCAGAGCAAAAATGGCCATGATAGAGGGATTGTAGGAAGAGCTTGGGCATGCAGGTGGGTTTTTGATGGGGAGCATCCTAAGATCATCCCCATGTACACTCAAGCATATGCTATTTGGACCTAAGGTGAACTCACTCCTTTCTGAATCTTCCCTTACCGCATGTAAGACATGGATGCTACTTCAAGCGCGGACCTTGTGCATACTCAAGTACACCCGAGTAGACAATGGAGAGCCCAAGGACCAAGGCCAAGTGTGTGCGGGAGCGAACGAAGGAGAAGGAAGAAGAACCAGCTGCTATAGTGCCCGGACATCCGGCCCAAGCCCGAGCATCCGACCCGACCCCTGGAAATCCGGCCCTTTCCTATCCAGAGAGCTCCGGAAGCGACCCCGACAGCCCGGACATCCGACACCATGCCTCGGACATCCGGCTTCTCCCGAAGCCCCAGACATCCGGCCCCTTCACCCGAAAATCTGGCCCCTCATCACAGAATGCAACCGAAGCCGGCCAAGTACAACCCGGACATCCGGCTCTTCGTGAACCGCCGAACATCCGGCCCCCATCCCGGACATCCGGCACCTTCCTGTATGCAGAGATCGGGCCAAGGGCCCATGTATCCCCCCTCTCACTTACCCCCTCGTGGGCTAGCACTATATATAGACCCCCTCCTCCTCCTAGTTAGGGTTAGCATTGTGTTAGCTCATATGTGAGATAGAGCTTCGCTCATCCATCCGGATCTACTCCATTGCGAGGGACCGTTACCTCTTCGGAGAAGATCCACCTTGGATTCAAGACCCCTTCATGGGAAGACCCCTCAAGACCTCCTCACGGAGAAGAACCGGTTACCTTTGTATCGTCCTTTATTGATCGTGGATCTTGTATCTCCTTTTGTGTTTCGAGGATCTAGCATATGTGTGACCTAATCTCTTTGGTTTGAGTGATTCTCTCGTGTTTTCCCTCGTGTTCTTTGTGTTCCTCGTTGGGATCCGCTCCTTTCATGAAAGATCGGCCATCTAGGGTTCCACCCTACATCATCTTGGTATCATGAGCCATGTTGATCACGATTTCAGAGCCTCCCCTCTTTGTTTTCTAGGCTTGTTTTGTTGATTTTGTCCCAAATTCGAAAATTCCCCACAAAAATAGCCGCCCAAAGTTTTTTGTGATTTGTTGGTGTGATGAAGTTTTGTTGATTTTGATCCATGGATTCATTGTGTCTTGAGTAGATCTATCTTTCCCCCAATTTTCCCCACTTTCCCTCTACAAAATCTCTCCATTTCCCCCCTAAAATCATCAATTTCTGCCCCCAAAATCGAGTTCCTCGACTTCATCATCGGATTTGGAGCCCGGACATCCAGCCCGTAGCCCCGGACATCTGCCCCCCCCCCCCCCCCCCCCCCCCCCCCTCCCCCCCCCCCCCCGACATCCGGCCCATTAGCCCGGACATATGGCTCCTGGAGTGCATTTACGCGCACGGTACTAGACATCAGTTCCCGGAAATCCGGCCCGAGCCCCGGATGTCCGGCCCCTATAACTTCACCTTCGGTGTTTCACCGTTTTGACCATAACTAATTCACCCGGAGTCCGTTTTTGACGTTCTGTAGCTCGTTTTGAAGCTATTGACATCCACCATCCCATAAAAATACCACCATCACCATTTGAATCCATATAATTTTTGGAACTTTGGCATCTTTGCCTAGGGCTTCCACCATATCATCTGCATAATACCACCGACTTCCGCAACCTAACCCATCTTGTTCCCCTTAGCATTTGAAGTTTTTTGAGTAGTGACTTGAGTCTCCTAAGGTGTTTCGGCTACTTAGGGATGGTTTCTTCTTCATCAACCACCAGCATAACTACTGCATAGGTTTGCCCATGATACACCTCCGCCACCACAACTTAACCTAATTTTGTTAGTGTTGTGAGTTGTGTCTCCTAAGGTTTTAGGCTACTTAGGGACCATGCTTTCAACTCTGACACCGTGTATAGCCCATCATACCCTTCCGCCACCGTACCCATTTTGACCGGGTTTCCACCAATACTTCCGCAACCACCACCGCTTTCTCACTACCACCATTTTGACATTTGACATTTGAGATTTTGAGTTCGCAGTTTTTCCGTTTCCTAAGGTGTTTCGGCTAATTAGGAACAGTTCTACATCAAGAACACCGCCACTCATCATCGCCAAGGACGGTAACCTCGACGACACCATTGTATTTTTCCCTTGCAATTGCATTGATAACCCCTAGCCCATTTTGTGTCAATTGCCTATCGAGACTAGCCATTTGAGTATTGTCGGCAACGTTACTTGTGCACATTAGTGATATAAACCATCCATTGCATACATACAATATAATATTGGTGTCATATCATCCCTTGTGTCACAAGACTGTTCCCGTATATACCCAATTGCTATCTTGGTTTGTGCATTTCGCATTGTGGCCATACAAAAAAAAGAATAAAGCTTTTAAGCAAAAGAGCAAAGAAGCTTGTAAGCAAGAGGCATAGCACCATACCACATTGCAAATACGATTTTCATATCCGATCATCTTGAGAGAAACACTGGGAACCATATATACATATCATAATTGGGATAGAAATCGTTGCATTTTTATCTCCTATAGGTTGTGCACAAGTGTCGTATCCGCCTATTGAGCAATCATGCTAGCGTCCCTCTAGAGTTATGCAACAAGAGCATTTTCCATGGATTCCACATTTTGAGCTCATTCCTTGCTTGCACGACCCCATTTATCTATCCGTGTGTGCATTTCCGTGTGCCACATATTGCTACTGGTCTACTTGTTTCACTTGCGAATTTGTGAATTTCTTTCAACATTATTGACTCTTGCTAACATTTTGGATCAAAATTTTGTGCCACTATCCTCACCGAGCTCCTCCATAAGCCTTATTGTAACGACCAAACCTCGAAGGATTTGAGTCTCTGTGCTTACCGTGCTAGTCCCTGGATCGAACTCGCTAGCACACACAGTATAGATGAATACCAGAATAGCAAGTGCATCATTTATTACAACGTATGATCCAAAATGTATAAAATAAAACAATCTGCATAGCACTTGGCTAGCTTTATTCAATCAAACATCGGAAAGTAGAAGAAAATAACGATGAGTCCCATCATAGCCCACTGGCGATGCTGAGTGCAGACTCGCGACCCTAACGGTACCTTATTCTTCGTCTGAATATCCTGCAACATGAGACGTTGCAGCCATATAGGTCAATACTTGGAATGTATTGGCAAGTTACATAGGAGTAATAATATAGCAGACCTACATGTATATGCATAGTATAACAAAAGGAAGGCTTGAGGGTTTATTTTTTCAGAAAGCTGATTTTATCCTCATAACTACCTAATAGTCAAATTTTTATTTAGTCCTTTTATTACTACAATTAAGTACACAAGGTTGAGTTAGCAAAATCAACTCCAACCTACCCTTTATTAAGTTGCCCAACAAATTTATTAGGTGTCACATCTGTCAAGATCATCCGACAACTGTAATGGCATAGTGGCTCAAATTTACCCATAACCGGGGGCACGGCTAATCATGATTAGTTTTAATACTCTGCAGAGTTTAGTACGCTTTACCCACTAGACCCAATCCGAAGATTGAGACGAAGTCTTTCAGAAGAGGTTCCCTTGACCACCTGACGGCCACATCCCACCTACATATGCTACATCTGTCGACACTGTCTGGGCCAGGGTTCCAACAACTGATCAACTAAGCCAGAGCCCATATAGCCAGTGGCCGCACATGGAAGCTACTAGTCACTAAGTCTGTCTGATCTTTTTGAGCCTGGGCGGCCGTCCACTTACATTCAGAGGGTATAAACCATGATGTTCTTGAAACCACCCTAGCAATACCACTTCTGCCTAGAGGTGAATTAAATCCTGAGTTACTACTCAAATTATTATATATATATATAATCCTCACATAAGCTCAATGAATACACGAACCAACCCCGTCTACAAGCATAGCAAAACTACAACTACCACGATCTGCAACGACGAGAGATAGCTCAACAACATAACCAAAATATATAGTATTCCTATACATGCATATATTCATAGTGTCATACAACTACATGCATAGAAAACAATAGGTAAAGGATGATCAACATGTAACTTGCCTTGGTTCTGGTTCAAAAAGTCACACTCCTGACAATAGCTCGCGTCGCACTCCAGACAATCTACACGTTTCACACAATTCAACAAATCAATCACCGGAACACGAAAAGAACCAAAACAAAACCAACAGCAAGAAAATCATTTTTAAAACTCAACAACAGAATCTTAAAATCACCTAAATTGCACTACGGTCACAATGCAAAAAGAATCACTAAATTTCGTTAAAGGGTTGGGAAGTTACGGCCTCCGGAAGGTTTAATTCAAATTCAAACGAATTCAAATTTGAACAGAGCAAACATGTGCAAAGTTGGTACTGTGATAATGTGCTGATTTTTGTGAGTGCATAGGAAAAAGAATTACCTAAATTGGACTTATAGGTTAAAAGATATAGCTAGTTTAAGTTTTTGGTGAAAATCTGAATATAAAACAAAAAGGAAAACAGAAATCTCCTGAACAGTGAATACTGTAGCGGCGCTGTAGCAACTTCTATAGCTACCGCCACGTGGAAGCACGCGGTTGGCTAGAAAACTCATGCTCATGCGTGCTCACCAGGAAATAGAGGAACAGCGGTGACAGTCGGTCGTTGGCGGCGGCGCTCCTCCAGTGGGTCTCCAGCGAAGGAGAGGGGACGGACGGGTGCGGAGGTGAGTGGCGGAGGTAGTGGTTTTGTCGTACGGCGGTGAGGTTCCTTCTGTAGGCGGCGGAGACCACGTCAACGGCAGCCGTGCTCCGGCGAAAGTCGGTCGTCGGTGGCGGCGTCGTTTGGGGCGCTGCAGATTACCCCGAGATGTCAAACGTGTGAGTAGTCGAGAGGGTGTTCCAGGGGAGTGAAAGGTGTGGCCGGAGTCATTCTTACGGCGGTAGAATCGACCGACAAACGACGGCGGACGACGGAGCTCCGGGAGAGATCGGTTCTGCCCTAGCTCGCGCGTGCGGCAGCGGGGAAAATCAAGGAGTGGATGCAGGGTTGCCCTGGGTCTTCTGGTTGCACACGGTGACTCGGGAGCACTCGAGGTTGACCAGGAGCACGAGGTCGGGTCGGGTTTGGCCTCAGGTGCGGGAGCGGCGCGGCGCTGCGTTCCTTGTTTTTTTAACAAAAAATACAGAAGTAATAACTAAAAATAAAACCATAGTATAAATACTAAATAAAAATACGTAGACACATAGTAAAAATATATACTACTAATATAAACTACAGGAACACTACTTACTCACCTAATGCAATTTTCGAAAATATTTTTTTTTGCAATAGGCCACACAAACAGTAAAATAACACACAATTAAAATATTTTGAAGATCACAAAATTACCAGAACATATCAGATGAACTGGAAACAATATTCTGCACATTATGAACATTTTTAAATAGGGGAGAAGTCATGTTATCTCAACTCCAAATAAATTGCCTTTTTGTTGCATAATGATTTGAATATTCTGAAAAACCAAATAATGCAATAAAAATATGATATTCATATGAATGATCTAATAACATCCTAATTTAGGAAAATTGGGATGTTACACTTATTTGTGTAGGTTTGAGAAATCGACGAGATCGGTACCAACTGTGTTATTTCCTTGTTACATCATTGAGTGATCATTGATCCATTTTCAACATCGCTCAAGGTACATTTGGTATAGTTCTCTTCTTTCTCATATTTACTCGAGTCTTGTGATGGATAGGCAAGGCATTTTATCTTCGGTCTTACACAACAACGATGGCGCGAACAACTACAACACCAAATTGTCAATCTTTGATCTACATCAAGATTGCGAGAGCGCATTGACAACCTCTCCATCGACATGCGACACTCCGAGCTACGTACAAGAGACTACCTCGAAAACAAGCTTTCCGGACAAAAGAAGGAGGAAGATGCAAGGATGGAGGAGATTCAGACCTTGTTGATCAACCGTTCTTCCCCTTCATCATCCTCAAGGCGACGATGAGCAAGTCGATCATCTTCGGAGCGCCCTTGCGATGCAAGCGCAAGTCGTCCACGTCCAAATCTACATGGTGACCATCATCACGTTCATGATCCACATCGTCATGAAGAGCAAGTCACCTCCAGGCAACATGTGCACGACGACGAATGCCATCGAGATCAAGTACGACAACGACACCATCATCATGAAGATGCTCAACACGCGCAAACTTACAAGTCCCAACAAGCTCTACATGAAGCTACGGCCAAACTCCATGAGATCAAGAGAAGACCGTGAGATGACCACAACCAAGACGGCGCTATGGCTACAACAACCGCTTCAGCATCTTCTCCAAGTGTTATCAAGGCATCTTCGTCTTTGGACGTACGACATCTTCACCTACTTCCCATGAGTTCGCCTACATCGACATCTTCAACAACAAGGCGACCAACTACGAGTGAGGGTGACACTTCCATCTTTGGAAGCCCCTTAAGGAAAATGGCCGAGCATGGGAAATTCCCTTCGGCCATGGAGACGAGCTACGAGGTGCCACATCATATGGGCCTCCAACAACAAGACATTGACAAGAAGGTCGAGCAAGGGCCATCCCCTTCGACCACGGCGACGAGCATGAACCTCTTCAACTACATGAAGACGACGCCCCAAAAGGACTCATTCTCCGAGTCAAGCTACGAGACCGCACATGAGACCTCATCTTTGGTCTTAGAGGAGAGTGATGATGTTCCATCTTCGGCCTTCATCCGCGGCTACGACTATGACATGATTGAGCAGGGAGACATTTGCACCTACATCTCTCCGACACCCACTTGTGACGAGATGCCCCAATTGCCATGTGAGGAAAGCCACCACCCCATGAATGAGATGAGTGACTCCAGCATGTGTGATATTAAGCACATTTCCTATGAGCAGATGAGTGTGACCGCCACTAGCCCCACACATGAGAGCATGCCACACATCCTATGTGAGGTTGAGAGCCATTTGAGTGACTCCACCAACCATACGAGTGAGAGCATCCAAGAGGGAGTGAGTGATCCACAACACTTAGTGAGTGAGGTAGTTGATAGGGAATGTGAGGCCACTATGATTTCTAATGACTTAACCTCTACTCCTAGTGTGTTTTCTTTTTTGGTGCTAGATCTCCAACAAAATGAAGTGCCAATCCTCGCTGAGTCCATACCTCCAATCGGAGAACCGATGGCCATGATGGAAGAAGATGCAACCCCCACATGGTTCCATGAAGATGAAGTTGACCATGACTGGGTCTTCGACACCTCACCTACAACACATGAGCGATTCTCTAACGGTAACATAGGCGATGGCACTTCCCTTATCCCACTAGTGGACAATCTTCACATCGATTGCTTGCATGATGAATATCACCTTACAGATTCACCACATACTATGTCTTCTACATGCTTAGATATGCCACCCATTTATGATGAATATGATGATGAGCATGTTGATTTGCCTAGTTGTGATGCTATGCTCCATAGGATATCATGTGAAAATTCTATTGGTCAATTCATGTTTGACAATCCATTAAACTAGTCATATGCTATGAGTGAGATCTCCCATATTGCATCATTTCAATCTCAACATAGTAACTATGCATGCCCCATTAAAATAAATCCTATTTGCACTTATGGCATAGATGACGAGATGATGGTCATTTGCTTTTGTTTTCTCATGTGATGATAATGCCATGCTTCCTTTACATGATTTGCGCAATTCATCTAATATGACATGCCATGATCACATTGTTCCAAATATGCATTGTTTTAGATGTTGTCAATATTCTTCATGTGATGTTTCCACTAATGATCATGAGGAGACCCCCATAGTTTCCTCATACATATTAGGAGATTTTGATGCATTCCATGCTTTGCATGATTCCCATAATTGCGTGCACCATATGCATTCCATGAATAACAATGCTCTACATATTTCTCATGATGCATTACACAATTTGAGACTCCATTATGATATACATAACAAACCTCTGATGATGGATGACATGTTTCTATATCACGCATCTCATTTATTTGAACATTGGCTATTTTGTGCTAACCAACACATGCACGTGCGCATCATGATGGATGATGTGTACATATACCACACACACACAATTTTCCATTTGTCTTTGTTTTGTGTAGGTACTCACGTATACTCATCAACCTCTCAATCCCGAGAGTTGACGAAACGAGCTGTTGAGAGCAACGACGATTTGGGATCACGTGGATTATCATTCCCACCATTCCCTTCGCCCAAGGACTATGCGCATCTCTTTTACTTGGCTCTCACACGGTTTTGGGCTATATATATCACTTGTTACGTTATGCCCATTTTCCCGTGTTCACTTTGCATGCTATGCCTCTTTCTATGACTTTTCCATGCAATTGTGACCCTTGCGTGCACTTACCCATGATTCACCATTATACTACTTCTATGTGTATTTGCATGCTTGGTGGATATCCTTGTTACTATTACCATGTTTTCCTTGTGTCACATACTATTGATGCTTGTTGTGTTGGGAGAGTCATGATGTTCCATTGCATTTTACATAGGACTTCTTGCCAACACCATGAACCTACTTTGCTCATATCTTCCTTTCATGCTTGTGCTATGTCAGGTGAATTATTCATGCACACTATTTGCACCCATGACATGCTTGCCATGATCCCTTCTAGTACGTTGCATCTTCGCACTACTAGCTTGCTTGACTTGACCACTATGATTGCTTTCTTTGTCGCATCACCCATGTTCCATTATTACTCGCTTTCTTGGGTTGATTACACATATGTTCATGCCTCTCATATGATATATCTTGATCACTGTCTCCTGTGTCCATTAGTTGCCTCTCTCATATCTACTTGTAGTGAGTGCAACCATACTATGCTTATTGATCTTGGAGACTTGGACGTATTACTTGTGATGCATGCTTGTTTGATTGAGCCTATTGTATTTGGTTGATCTCGCATCATATGCCTCCATACCATGAACTACGCCCTTGTACTTTCTAATGATAAGAATGATGAAAACACTTGCTGGGTACTTTACCACACGAATGATAGGTGTTGCATTTGCACTAACCTCATTTTTTTCGAGTGTTTGTCGTGTTCTTTCATATTGAAGGATTCACAAGATGGTACCATCACGAGACATATTGGTTATGCAAAGGAATAGAAGATGCACAACTCCAACATCCTTGAGACATTTCTAAAGGTGACCTCCTTCCCTTTGAGCCACCCTCACATACGCATATTGGATGGGTCATTCTTTCATTGTTGTTTCCTTCTTGTTGTCTACATGATACATCTCACGAACGGAGGAGCGACATTGAAGATTGGATCTATGGACCTTCACATTGAGGAGTGCTCAAACGTATTGGATGCACCTTGGAACCTCCACTCATGCCACGACATCGAGCATTGGTACATCAACACTCCTTTGACACATTGCATCAACACCTCCATATTTGTTGATTGTGCTCACAGATGTCATGCTCGACAGACATATCATACACATGACAAATTTGCACCCTATGCATGGATTGACTCAAATTATGATTGCCTTGTTGCATCTTGTATTACCATGTCATCCATGATATATGAGCTTGTGCATTTCCTTAGCAAATTTGTTGTGATCTTCCTTGATGGCATATTCATACATAATGATCACATTGCCTACCATCAATTGCATGATAACATACACATATTGAGCATACATCGCCATATTCATGCTCTTGCTAAATCATCACACTATGACATCATTTTGCACCATGGTTGCATTGACCATATTCAGAATACATTTGTGTGCACAATGAATGCTTTTGCTCCCATGAATGCTTTGCATACCATTCTATGTCAGCTTGATAAGCTTCACACGCTTTATCACAAACAATCTTGCTGCACGGACTCATTCTTACATGATGGACACTTTGTGTGCGCTAACCATTGTATTTCCGAGTGTCGTTTGTGTTTGCTCTTTTTGCATGTATACCACTCCTGCGACACCTTGGAGTACTTGGATTGCGCCATGTCTTCCACTTCGTCCAACTACAAGTCCGTCCACGTCAACCGTTTCCATGGTGATGAGGTTTTCGATCCGAGGTCGGGTCTTTCCCAAGGGAGGGGAGATGATGCGTAGCATCCTACGATCATCCCCATGTACACTCAAGCATACGCTATTGGACCTAAGGTGAACTCACTCCTTTCCGAATCTTCCTTTACCGCATGTAAGACATGGATGCTGCTTCAAGCGCGGGCCTTGTGCAGACCATGGAGAGCCCAAGGACGAAGGCCAAGTGTGCGCGGGAGCGAAGGAAGGAGAAGGAAGAAGAGCCAGCTGCTATAGTGCCCGGACATCCGACCCCAGCCCGAACATCCGGTCCAGCCCGGACATCTGGCCCGACCCTCGGAAATCCGGGCCCTTCCTATCCAGAGAGCTCCGGAAACGACCCCGATAGCCCGGACATCCGACACCATGCCCCGGACATCCAGCTCCTCCCGAAGCCCCGGACATCCGGACCCTTCGCCCGGAAATCTGCCCCTCATCACATAATGCAACCGAAGCCGGCCAAGTTTAGCCCGGACATCCGACCAGATGCCCGGACATCCGGCTGTTCATGAGCCTCCGGACATCTGGCACCTGCCTGTGCACAGAGATCGAGCCAAGGGCCCATGTATCCTCCCTCTCACTTACCCCTTCGTGGGCTAGCACTATATATAGACCCCCTCCTCCTCCTAGTTAGGATTAGCGTTGTGTTAGCTCATATGTGAGATAGAGCTTCGCTCGTCCATCCAGATCTACTCCATTGCGAGGGGTCGTTACCTCTTCAGAGAAGATCCACCTTGGATTCAAGACCCCTTCATGGGAAGACCCCTCAAGACCTCCTCACGGAGAAGAACCGGTTACCTTTGTATCGTCCTTTGTTGATCGTGGATCTTGTATCTCCTTTTGTGTTTCGAGGATCTAGTAGATGTGTGACCAAATCTCGTTGGTTTGAGTGATTCTCTCATGTTTTCCCTTGTGTTCTTCATGTTCCTCGTTGGGATCCGCTCCTTTTGTGAAAGATCGGCCATCTAGGGTTCCACCCTACATCAGTTTTCTGGGAATGGAACTGGCAGTCTTCACACTTGGTTACTAGCTCGACCGCATCTTGTAGGGCTGTGGGCCAACAGAATCCTTGCCGAACTGCTTTCCCAACTAATGCCCATGATCCAATGTGGGAGCCGCACATGCATTTGTGTATCTCAACCAGTAATTCCTTTCCTTCTTCCTGGTAGACGCACTTCAATTTCACACCGTCGGGCCTCCTTCTGTACAAAATGTCATCGACAAACTGATACATACTGGCCCTCTAGGCTACTCTTTCAGCTTCATCTTGGTCACCGGGAAGCTCTCCGGTTTGGAGTAAGTGGATGATGTTCCTTGTCCAAGTTGGAGCCTAGGGCTCGGCATCGAGGACTAGCGGCACATCCTCTACTGCGGGAGCACATGCCTCGTTTGCGGGGTCCATGGGCCCGGTTGGAGGGTGCGGTCCAGCAGGCTGCGAGGAGTTCTTTCCGGCAGGGTCTCTACTAGGAGCGGATGGCTCTATCGGGAGAGGCTTACAGGTATCCAACTTTCTCCTTTTCCAGGCCATTTTAGCTGGGGATACGGATGGCTGAGTAAGATGGAGAACAAAAGTCCCTGATTCCACAGGAAGCTTTTGTGCAGCACACTTTGACAGATGATCAGCTATGCTGTTTTCCGCATGGGGTACGTGCTCTGTTTGTAATCCGTCAAAGCATTCCTCCAATCTTCTCACTTCCTCGACGTATGCCTCCATAAATGGACTTTGGTAATACTTGTTGACTTGTCTCACCACAAGCTGTGAATCTCCTTGAATGATCAGCTTCTTAATTCCCAATTCTTCTGCAATCCTAAGCCCGGCAAGGACCCCTTCATACTCTGCTTTATTGTTGGTTGCCTCTTCCCGGGCAAAATGCATCTCGACTACGTACTTCAAGTGCTCCCCGGAGGGGGCGACAAGAAGCACGCCAGCCCCTGCACCTTGTAGGGAAAAGGCACCATCGAAATACATGATCCATTCTTAGGGTGATTCCTTGCCGGGGATAACTGTCTTTGTCGCTTCCTCATCAGGGGTTGGCGTCCATTCTGCAATAAACTATGCCAATGCCCTGCTCTGGATTGTTGACATGCTATCAAACTTCAAACCAAAACTGGATAACTCCAAAGCCCACTCCACTATTCTGCCGATAGCCTCAAGGTTTCGGAGTATCCTTTGCAACGGGAAGCGAGTGACAACCGTGATCTCATGGGCTTGGAAGTAGTGGCGCAGTTTCCTTGAGGCCATGATGAGACCAAAGATCAACTTTTGCACGCCAGAGTACCTCGATCTAGGCCCTGTAACAAGGATCTAACAAAGTACACTGGGTGCTGCACCACTTTCTTCCTTGCCATCTCTCGCTGCCATGCTCATTGCTGTCTCGATCATTTTCTGACTCTGTCGGTCCTTGCTCACTCTCTGCCTCATCTACCTCCCGCTGCGCCACCAAGGCCGCACTAACCACTTGGTTGGTTGCCGCTAAGTATAGTAGCAACGGTTCCTATGGTTTGGGAGCAACCAGGGTAGGCACAGAGGATAGTTAGGTCTTCAACTCTTGCAAAGCTGCATCTGCTTTCGGAGTCCACTTCATGGGTCCCGCCTTCTTCAAAATTTTGAAGAACGGCAGGGCGTGCTCGGCAGACTTGGAGATGAATCTACTTAGTGCGACAACGCACCCTGACAGACGCTTCACATCCTTGACGGTCCTTGTTGCTTGGATCTGCTCGATAGCTTTAATCTTGTCGGGATTGGCTTCGATCTCCCGATGGGACACAAAGAACCCAACCAGCTTGCCGGAGGGAACGCCAAACACACACTTCTCTGGGTTGAGCTTCAAGTTGATCTTGCACAAATTAGCAAATGTTTCCTCCAAATCCTGAATATGGGTGGCTCTATCCTTGGTCTTGACCACAATATCATCCATATAAACTTCTATGTTTCTGTGCAGCTTTGGCTCAAAACCAATCTGGACTACCCATGCAAAAGTGGACCCGACACTCTTTAATCCGAATGGCATGCAGAGAAAACAGTATGTACGACGTCTTCTCTTCGTCTTCCTTGGACATGAAGATCTGATGATATCCAGAATATGCTTCCAGGAAGGAGAGGAAATCACAACATGAAGTGGACTCCACGATTTGATCGACACGCAGCAAGGGAAACGGGTCCTTCGGGCAAGCTTTATTGAGATCTGTGAAATCTATCCCCTTGTTGATCGCTAAGCGGAAGCGTTTATCAACATGGTTGATGTAATCATACATCTTCACGATCCGTCACGGTCAAGTACCGAACGTACGGCACCTCCGCGTTCAGCACACGTTCAGCTCGATAACATCCTCACCTTCTCGATCCAGCAAGAGAGGCGAAGTAGTAGGTGAGTTCCGGCAGCACGACGACGTGGTGACAATGGTGGTGAAACTATCCACAGGGCTTCGCCAAGCACAACAGACGTGGACGGAGGAGGAACTAGAACTAGAGGGAGAGGGGGCGCCGCACACGGCTTGGGGATCATGGTGTGTGGTGCCCCTCCCCTCCTCACATATATACTGGTGGAGGGGGAGGGGAGGCTTCCTAGCTGGCTGGCGGCCAGCCCCGGGCTCCTCCCCCCTTTCCTTCCTTAGGGGTGGAGGAGATGGCAAAGGAGGGGCCGAAGGCTGCCCTGCCTTGGCGCCCCTTTCCTTGCTAGCGCGTGGGCACGGGAGGTGCAGCGCGCCCAGCCCCCTAGTGGGCTGGTGCGCCTGCCTCCTTTGGCCCATGAGGCCCACCAAGTACCGGCGGCCTCTCGGAACCCCTTCGGGCACTCTGATGAAACTCTGGTGCATTCCAAAACCTTTTCGGAGACCAAATAGTATCGTCCGATATATCAATCTTTACCTTCGGACCATTCGGAGCTCCTCGTCATGTCCGTGATCTTATCTGGGACTCCGAACAACATTCGGTGATGCGGAGCATCCCAAGGTTATCCCCATGGACCTACCATCGTCTCATCAAGTGCCTAGTGGACCCATGACTTGATCACGTGCAAGAGCTCTTGAAACTGAGGTGACATCTCTCCTCTCACAATTCCACTTCGATGAACATGAAGCATGGCTACTACCTCATATGGACACTTTGTGCATACTCAGGCACCATGGAGAAGCTAAGGAGCAAGGACAAGAAGAAGAGGAATATGGACGAGAAGACAGAGAAGGAGGGTCGAAGAAAAAGTCCCAGCCACCGGACGGACGACCGGGACCGGACGTCCGGCGCCTGAAGCCTCAGCCGAACCCCAGCGAGCGGACGTCCGGCCCAAACCGGACGACCGGTGCCTATAAGTGCATCTAGTGCCACCCCTAGTTGGTTTTGGAGTATTGACGACAAACCTAGTTGAGGGACTAATGTGTTTGTGAGAATTGCAGGATAACACAGGTAGAAGTCCCTCATTGATTCGGTTTTCCTACCAGAGATGACCCCTAAAAATGTAAGAAGACATTGAAGTCAAAGGTGGTATGTGAAGACATTCACATTGAAGACTATGACAAGAGAAGACATCGCATGAAGACTATGGAGCATGAAGACTTAGATCTTTCGTAGTTCTTTTTCTTCTTTGTTGAGTCATAGGAACCACCGTACTGTTAAGTGGGGTCCAAGAGAACTAGTCAGAATGACTGAAGTGATGCTTAACCAAAATCCTATGTCTTCGAGTGAAGACTATGAGAGAGAATCTTGTCCAGAGTTGGACAAGTCAGCTTTGCTTGTAGCCCAAGTAAAGTTGCTGTGTGTGTTTGAAATCTGACCGTTGGAACACGTGTCAGTTCCTTAGTGACCCAGGGTCATTTCGGACAAATTAGGTCGGGTTGCCTAGTGGCTATAAATAGCCCACCCCCTACAACCATAAACCATTGGCTGCTCAAAGTTAAAATACGGCTTTTGTCATTTGAGAGCAACCCACCTCGAAGCCTTTGAGAGAGAATTCCTTGCGAGGATAAAGCCCCAAACACCCAGAGCCAAAGAGTGTTAGGCATCACTTAAGTCTTCCTGTCTGTGTGATCTGAAGACTTATTACACTTGAGGACTGTGAATCCTCCAGCCGGTTAGGTGTCGCGTTCTGAGCATCCAAGAGTCATTATGGATCGCCGGTGAACAAAGTCTATGAAGGTTTGGAAGTCTACCTTGAAGACTTACCAGAGTGATTGGGCGAGGATTGGGTGTCCTTAGCTCAAGGGGAATAAGGTGAAGACGAGGTCTTCTGAGTTGAATCTCAGCCTCCCTAACCAGACGTATAGTTGTCACAGCAACTGGAACTGGTCCAACAAATCATTCTCTTCAATGAGTCACTGGTTTCATCCTTCCCTTCTCTTTACTTACTGTTGGTCCTAGTGAAGTCATTGTATGATTGCATTATCTTCTGTCTTCATTGAGTGACTGCTTGCTCTAATTGGCTTCACAATATCTTCCTACCTGATCCTTACTGCCTAGCTGCTATTAGTCATTGTGCTTTCACTTCATTGAATACGTGTCTATGGTTTGCCTAGTGTAGTCTACCTTCCGCTGCATGGTAATAGGTTTATTTCTATCATTTGTCTTCGAAACTTACATGTTTTGAAGACTTTCATAAAAATTGCCTATTCACCCCCCCCCTCTAGTTGATCACTAGCACTTTCAATTGGTATCAGAGCAAGGTACTCCCTTGTTCTGTGTGATTCGGTTTAACCACCTGGAGTTTTAGCTATGTCGACTGCAGGGATAATTAAAGTCTCCGATGCGTGCCCCGTCTTCGATGGAACTAAATATCCCTACTTGAATAATAAGATGCGCATGCATCTTGAAGCCATTGATGTCGACCTATGGTATGTCGTCAGGAACGGCGTTCCCAAGGCTGGAGAAGGTGTCACTGCTGCTGATGTCAAGAAGTTCGTTCAACTGGACTCTACTGCCAAGAATATTATATGTGGTCATCTGACCAAAGGACAGTATGGCCGTGTGAGTGCTTTGGAAACATCTAAGCTAGTCTGGGACTGGCTCTCCAAGGTCAACGAAGGCGTCTCAACCCAGAGAGATCAGAGAATCAGTGTCCTTCGCAACCTCTTCAACTGCTTCAAGAGAAATGACAATGAAAATGTCCAGCTCATGTTTGATCGACTCACTGACATCACAAATGAGCTTCAAGCCCTCGGCGCTACTGAGATGACCAAGCATGAAGTCGTCAAGACACTCCCGAGATCACTTGACAGTTCGTTTGACACCCTAGCCCTGATGATTCAAGAACGTCACGATTTCAAGACACTCGATCCGTCTGACATACTTGAGAGGCTCAACACACACGAGTTTCAGCTTTCTGAGAAAAGAGACAACTACGGTCCCAACTATGGGCAAACTCGTGCCTTGAAGGCAAAAGCTGTCTCCTCATCTGAAGAAGAATCTGACAGCAGTTTTGATGAACCTGAAGACATTGGAAAGGAGCTTGCTATGCTTGTGAAGAAGTTCCAAAAATTCACCAAGAAGAAAGGCTTCAGAAAGTGTTCACGATCAAGCTCAAGGAATGATGAAGCTTCTACTCATGAATACAAGAAGAGAACATGTCACAAGTGCAAGAAACCTGGCCACTACATCTCTGAGTGTCCACAGTGGGACAATGAGAACAAGAAGAAGAAGAAGAAGAAGAGCAAGAAGTATGACTCTGACGACAAGAAGAAGAAGAAATACTCAAAGTCTTCATCCAAGTCTTCCTCAAAGTCTTCATCACACAAGAAGAGCTCATCTGGCAAGGCACGTGCGTTTGTTGGCAAGGAAATGGATTCTGAGGAGGAGTCTGCTTCTGAGGAGGCGGAGGTGGAGTCTGAGGAGGAGTCTGATTCTAGCGTTGCGAGTCTGGCTACAGCATACGTTGCCAAGTCCATCTTCAACACTGAAGACAATGCTTCATCACCGACACCGATGCAAATGACAAGGACTACTCCGCTCCTTCCTACTGTTTCATGGCACGTGGTGCCAAGGTAAACACACGCACTACTCACTATCAAACATCTAGTGACGATGACTCTAATTGTGGTTCCAAACCCAGCTACAAAACACTTGCTAAAATTGCAACTGAACAACAGAAAGCTATGGAACACATTCAAAAACTGTTAGACAAAAGCGATGATCTGTTAGACGCTGAAATGACTCGATCTTAGTCCTTAATTGAAGACATAAAAAATCTTCACGTTAAGTATGAGGAACTTGAAAGTTGTCATGAAACGCTCTCAACAACTCATGAAAGGCTTTCCTATGATTATCTTTAAAGGAAGCAAGATCTTGAGAAATTGAGAGCGGCTCATGAAGATCTTCAAAAGGAAAACGAGTCACTTCGCGCCGAATAGATCAGTTCAGCTCAGGAAGGATTTGAACCACCATGTCTTAAATGCATTGAGTGTGATAACGCTACTTCTGTTGCTGAATGTTCTACTACTGCTACTATTGCAATATCTTCAATTGTTGATGTGGTAACTAACCCCTCTGCTGAGGATACCACTGCTATTGCTGATGAGAATGCTAGGTTGAAGACATTGCTTGAAACAGGGATGTACAAAAGTCTGAAAGGGCATCAGACACTATGTGATGTCCTCAAAAGGCAGATCCTGAACCGAAACCCTAGGAAAGTGGGTGTCGGGTTCGAAAGGAAAATGAATGCTGATGGCTCTTATTGGAAACCTGAGCAATACCCAAAACCACATGGGTTGCGGCAAAGGAACCTTCAGCGGATCCATCCACCCTATCTGGACTCACTTGTGCTAATCCCATTGATATTGATGAATCCTTTGATGCAAACTATAAACTGTTTAAGAATCAGAATGGTGAAGTGTTTGCCAGGTATATTGGTACTAACTGCAGGAATGGGCCGCCTATGAAGAAGGTATGGGTGCCGAAAAGGTGTTTGGAGAATCTTCCTGTGAATGTCGTCATGACACCACAAGTGAAGAAGTCAAATCCCAGACCACAGGCTTCATACAGCCCAAAGGCTTCATATAGACAGAGGACTCACCTGAGTCGCACTAATGCAAATGTTTTGAAGTGAAGCCATACTCAGGCATATGAATATGAGCACGGTTCATCAAACTGCCATGTTCATAAGACCAAGAACTATTCTGCTTATTCTTATGAGTACTATTGTCCACCTGCAAGACTTTTTGCTAGGGCTCCAAAGCCAAAGTTCTCAGATGCTGCACTTAGACTCATTGCTTCGAAGCCACCCTTGAAGATGTGGGTGGCTAAGAAAGCTTAACTCTCTTTTGCAGGGAAAGGTCTCCAAACGAAAACCAAAATCGTCTGATGCTATTGCTAGGGACCTTACACATCTTGTAGGGCGCAAGATCAAATGCCCAAATGGTCTTATTATGTACTTTGTCCCTGAGTCGCTTGCTACTTTCCCTATCAGTCCTAATCTCGATCTAAGCTTTAATAATCCACTGGTTCGTCAAATGTTTTTGCTTCATAATTCTCTTCGTGAAGCCTATCCCCCTAACTGCACTGTAGGGTACGACACCAGTAGCTTCAGAATGGATTATTGATAGTGGGTGTACCAATCACATGACTGGCAAGCGAAGCCTTCTCATGGACTCAACCTTACGTCCATCTGACAAAAGTCACATCACATTTGCTGACACTGGTAAAAGCAAGGTATTGGGTCTAGGCAGAGTTGCAATCTCAAAGGATCAACACATGGATAAAGTCATGCTTGTTGAATCCCTTGGTTTCAACTTGATGCCTGTCTCAATGTTTTGCGATTTAAACATGATTGTGATATTTGGAAAATATCGTTGCCTTGTTCTAATGGAATCTGACAAGTCTCTAGTGTTTGAAGGGTATCGGAAAGATGATTTGTACGTGGTAGATTCTCAGCAGGACCACAACTTGCCGTATGTCTTCTAGCAAAAGCTTCTGAATGTTGGCTCTGGCATCGGAGGCTAGGGCATGCTGGCATGAGGAACCTCCACACCCTTGCAAGGAAGAAGCATGTCATAGGCATCGAGGGCGTCAAGTTCAAGAAGGATCACTTATGCGGTGCCTGTGAAGCAGGAAAGATGACGAGGGCCAAGCATCCCTCGAAGACAATCATGACAATGACTCAACCCTTCGAACTGCTACACATGGATCTTTTCGGTCCCACTCATTACTCAACTCTTACTACTACTGCTTGTCTCTATGGCTTTGTCATTGTTGATGATTATTCAAGATATACTTGGGTGCATATAATCCTTTACAAGACTAAAGTGCAGGATGTCTTCGGACGCTTCGCCAATTGAGCAATGAACAACTATGGCGCCAAGATAAAGCACATCAGAAGTGACAATGGCACTGAATTCAAGAACACTGGCCTAGATACATATCTTGATACTTTGGGCATCACACATGAATTCTCAGCTCCGTACACGCCACAGCAGAATGGCGTCGTCGAACGCAAGAACAGAACACTTATTGAGATGGCTCGGACGATGCTTGATGAATACAAGACTCCAAGAAAATTCTGGCCTGAAGCCATTGACACTGCATGCCATATCATCAACCGTGTTTATGTTCACAAGCTTCTGAACAAGACATCCTATGAGCTCCTTACTGGCAAGAAGCCAAATGTCAGTTACTTCAGAGTACTTGGCGCCAGGTGCTGGATCAAGGATACACATCATACTTCAAAATTTGCACCAAAAGGACATGAGGGTTTTATGCTTGGATATGGAAAGGATTCGCACTCCTACAGAGTCTTCAATCTCTTTCATTATAAAGTGGTTGAAACAGTGGATGTGCGGTTCGATGAGACTAACGGCTCACAAAGAGAGCACCTGCCAAATGTGCTAGATGAAGTTCCATCCAGTGAAGCAATCAAACTTATGGGAACTGGAGAAATCATACCTTCTGAAGCTCAACCTGAAGAGGAACTTATCATCTCCGCACATGATCAACCTGAAGACAATGGTCGGCCTAAAGACAATCCCTCTAACAATGACAATGATCAGCAAGAGCAAAATCTTCGTCCTGTACATCCTCGTGTTGCAAATGAAGTGCAGATTGAGAGAATAATTGATAGCATCAATGCACCAGGTCCACTCACTCGTTCAAGGGCAACACAGCTAGCAAATTTCTGTGGGCACTTCGCATTCGTCTCAATAACTGAACCCAAGAAAGTTGAAGAAGCCTTCATGGAACCTGAATGGATTCAAGCTATGCAAGAAGAGCTTCAACAGTTTGAGCTGAATAATGTATGGGAACTGGTTAAGCGTCCCAATCCTCGGAAGCACAATATAATAGGCACCAAATGGATATATCGCAACAAGCAAGATGAGCATGGTCAAGTTGTCAGAAACAAAGCTCGTCTCGTTGCTCAAGGATACACTCAAGTTGAAGGGATTGACTTCGATGAAACATTTGCTCCTGTGGCTAGACTTGAAGCCATACGCATACTGCTGGCCTATGCAAATCATCATAACATACTTCTATATCAAATGGATGTGAAGAGTGCTTTTCTCAATGGCAAGATTGAAGAAGAAGTGTATGTTGCACAACCTCCTGGCTTTGAAGATCCAAAACATCCTGACATGGTGTACAAGCTCAACAAGGCACTGTATGGCCTCAAACAAGCTCCTCGGGCTTGGTATGACACACTCAAAGACTTCCTGAAGAGCAAAGGCTTCAAATCTGGTTCCATCGACCCCACTCTCTTCACGAAAACATATGATGGTGAACTGTTTGTGTGCCAAATATATGTGGATGACATTATCTTCGGCTGCACCAATCAGAAATACAGTGAAGAGTTTGGATATATGATGCAAGAGCAATATCAGATGTCCATGATGGGTGAGCTGGAGTTCTTCCTTGGTCTTCAAATACGTCAGCAACACAACGGCATCTTTATATCTCAAGAGAAGTATCTCAAAGATTGCCTGAAGAAGTTTGGTATGCAAGACTGCAAAGGCTTCACGACGCCAATGCCAGCCAAACATCATCTGGGTCCCGACGACAATGGTAAAGAGGTCGATCAAAAGGTATACCGCTCCATGATTGGTTCTTTACTTTATCTATGTGCATCTAGGCCAGATATTATGCTTAATGTTTGCATGTGTGCTCGATTCCAAGCGGCACCAAAGGAATCGCATCACTTAGCTGTGAAGCGAATTCTTCGGTATTTCGCTTACACCCCAACTCTAGGATTATGGTATCCAAAGGGCTCAGAGTTTGATCTGGTTGGATTCTCGGATGCTGATTATGCTGGTGACAAGGTGGATCGCAAGTCTACATCAGGCACATGTCATTTTCTGGGACGATTACTTGTATGTTGGTCTTCAAAGAAGCAGAACTGTGTATCTCTCTCCACTGCTAAATTTGAATACATTGCTGCTGGATCTTGCTGTGCTTAGCTTCTGTGGATGAAGCAAACACTCAAAGACTATGGCATTCATCTGAAGCAAGTGCCACTCTACTGCGACAACGAAAGCGCCATCAAGATTGCCAACAACCCAGTTCAGCACTCGAAGACAAAGCACATTGAAATTTGTCATCACTTTCTCAAAGATCATGTTGCGAAGGAAGATATTGATATCATACATGTCAACACTGAAGAGCAATTGGCAGATATCTTCACCAAGCCCTTGGATGAGAAGAGATTTTGCAAGTTACGGTGTGAGCTAAATATCTTGGAATCCTCAAATGTCCTGTGATCAGGCACACATCCTAACACTTATGCATATTGATGACTTAGATGTGCAACACACGAAGTAAAGTATATCTTCAATCAATGAAGACATACATTCTAAGTGTGAATACATTAATGTGGAATTTGACTTCGGA
This sequence comes from Triticum urartu, assembly GCF_003073215.2. Lineage (NCBI taxonomy): Eukaryota > Viridiplantae > Streptophyta > Magnoliopsida > Poales > Poaceae > Triticum > Triticum urartu. The sequence continues at coordinate 217,100,300 of NC_053023.1, forward strand.
GCGCCACGATAATTGTACGCCGTGTCTGGGTCTAATACTTCCAATACGGTGGGTAACGCCACCACCAAATTCTTCTGTTTGAAGTGTTTTGCCCATGGCGTTACATTTGCTATGTCTTCATATTTTGTTTGTCTTCATTCTCAACTTGTCTTCATGATTATCTTCACTATGTTGGTTTGGTTGTCTTTCTCACATATATATACATATACTAGTGCTCTGTCCTCTACAACATTCACTTATAGCTATGTCTTCTTGTTGAAACTTTTGAACTAAGTGAATGTGATCGGACCCTAACCTCTCTATGCTTTCTATCTGAAACTCTATCTCTCCAAATCATATGCATTCTCTTGAAACTGTCGAATGTCTTCTCTGCGTCCTTGTCAGCAGAAGATGCAGAGACAAACATTAAGTCCCCTTTCAATGCTAATTCCTTCACCTGAAACCCGGAGAAGTGGGAACGACCACCCGACAATCCAGGCTTGCGTGGGAACGTGGAACAACCTCCAATATGTTGCATGATGGCCACGTGTCCTTCAGATGTGAATCGCCAGGGGCACCTGTGTAATAACACTATGCCGTCCCTGTCCCTATAAATACACGTCTCACCACAGTCATTATCCTTTCTTCCACTCTCGCACGAACCCTAGGGCCACCGCTAGCCCTCGACGACGCTGGCGACGAAGCGCTTAGCTGTCGCGACCTCTCTGACGCCATCTTCGCGCCGGCCGCAGACATCGTCTTCTCTGCCGTCGCCGTAGGTGTCCTCCGTCGCCAAGTTAGGGCACGGACGATCGAACTGCTCGGCCTCCTCTTCCACTCCATCTAGCAGTTCTTCGTGTGGTAAATAAAACTTCCTTTTTACGACCCCTTTGATCCTATAGATTCATCACTTTCTGCCACAAGAAGTTTCTATTCACACAAGTTGGATCTATTTCATACTGCATCTCATAATATGCCTAGTATGTTCACTTATGCTTCACAAAGTAGTTAGATTCCTCACTTGTATTGATCCATGGATTCGTACAAATCTGGAACCAACTCTTTATCTATGAGTGAATGTCTTCGCACGATGAGGTCAATGTCTTCTAAACTGATTTATCTTCAAAATCTTCTGAGAATGCATATGACCTCTTCCCCTTCCCTCGCACCTTAATGCTGTCACAGGTACATGTCCGTGGGAGAATCCCTTGGTTCTCATAGTCTGCATTCATTTGCAGAATTCTTATAGTATCATATAAATTCTCCCGAAGCCAGTTCCTATTTGGCCAGCAAGCGAAAGCCTTTGAAGCCTTTGAATGTGTTGAAGCCATTCAGTTTGAAGTTCATGGCTGCAGAGAAATCAGTAAGGAAGGGTGGCAGACTGCGTCGTGGGGGAACATCAAGAGATTTGCCTGATGACATCTCAGAGCTTTACAAGACAGATCCTGAAGAGGATTACAATCAGCGCAAGACCTGAATCCAATGGATTCGAAGATATTGGGCAGAACAATGGTTCAAATACCGGTTTGTGACCCAGGAATATGCTGAGAAAAATGCCATCAAGCGAGCTTGGGGAGACATCCTATACAAAAATCTTCAACCCAGGTCCAGAGACGAAGCCATTGATCAAGGCTTCTATCCCTGCATGGTCCGAGGACCACAGCCTACAGATGCACACCCATCGTCACTACTATGGTGTTGTGACGACAATCTGTTCAAATGCAACTTCCAATTTGCCAAGAATTCGGCGAAGCAGAACAAGAAGTCATTGGGACTAGACTTCAACCCTGGTCCCTCTGCTCCCCGTGCCGATGGCACCCGTGAAGCTGAACCCAATCTTGTTGGGCCCTTCTACAACCTGGAAGGTATCATCTCTCATATCATGGTTCAAGGGACAGCCGTAGATGAGCCTGCAGATGACGCTGAATCTGATGAAGCGCCTGCACCGTCGAAGCCAAAGAAACTGAAGCAGCCTAAAGTTTCAAAGCCTGCCCCAGCACCAAAAATCTCACGGGCGAAGCCACTGGCTACTGCACCTCCTGAAGACAGTGTGCAGTCTGAAGATTTGTCACGCATCTCCAAGCCCTCGAGAGTCAAGATGCCTCTGCAACACACCAGCCAAGAACTGACTGCTGCTGCTATTCTGCACAACGATGCCATTGATCTGTCCAGCGATGAAGATCCTGCATATGACGCTCTTGAGCAACTGATCAAGAGCAAAGAAGAAACAGAAATCTTCAATGATTTGCCTCTCTTTGACGTGGAAATCATCCACAACTTCATCGATGAGTGGTTTGACACGCCCAACCTCAGCTTTGAAGATCTGCAACTTCCAATTGGCCTCAGTGTCGCCTTCCATGGCGCCATTGCTTCAGAGCTAGCTCTAGCTCAGCGCATCGTTGAACTGAAGCAAAAGATCGACTTTGAGAAAGCTCGGTTCAAGAAGCATATGGCCAAGCTCAGCATGCAAGAGGTCAAGAACTTCAAGATCATGCTGCACGAGCTCAAAGAAGCCTTCCTCAAGAAGCGTGAAGAAGCTCAAGGTTCTCGTGAGCGCATGAAGAGCCTGGCTGCAAAGAAGAAGAAGAAGCCCGCTGTGGCCGAACCTGACGCACCAAGGCAGGAAACACATCCCATTGTCTTCCCATCCAGCATGACTGGCTCGAAGCCAAAGGTCAGGTCAATCGCTTCAGAACTGAAGAAGACGAGGACTGCTGAGGCTGAAGCCAGAAAGAGGAAACATCTTGAAGCCTCTGATGTTGCTCCCTCCAAGAAGAAGCGCAAGACCAAGAAGGATCGGGCTGCTCCCACAGAGCCCTTAGTTGTTCAACCTATCTCAATGGTTCGCCCTGCATCTACACACCAAGAGCGCCAACTGATTGTCCATGAGCCTGCTTCCACAGACGCTCATACAGCTAAAGACATTCCAGCAGCTAATCCCACCGCTGCTGAAGACATTGGTCACCATGACAATGTTGAAGATGATGTAGTTCTTCCTCAGATCGAGTACCAACAGGTATCATCGCCTGTGCTTACGCACAGCGAACTCATTAGCATTGGTCGTCCTCTGACGCCAATTGCTCAGGATGCATCATGGGCTGATCACCCACAACAAGTCACACCACCCCGGCAAGAAGAGGAAGATGACTTTGAGGCCCAGCCAACTCCATCTCCAAAGGCGTCGCCAGCATTCTGCAGGCTTCGCAAAGGATCAAGGTCTCAAGTCCCTCCTTCCAGCATTCCAGAAGGAGAAGTGCCTCACCAATCTGTTGCACGTCAAGTGTTTCTAGGTGCCACTCCTACTGTGACTGAATCCGAAGCCAAACTGGCTGAAGATGTTCCGGCTGCATCAGCCGATGAAGAAGAAACCCCAAGAGTTGCTACACCCCCGTCTCACCAAGAAGCTGTTCTCGAGGAGAACGTGTCTGTGCCCGACCCTCCAGCTCATCAAGTGGAGGTTGAGAATCTTGAGACTGCCACCACCAACACAAATGAAGCCAATGACGTAGTCATGGCTGAAGCAAATGTGGATCCTACACCAACCCATGAACCAGAAGTCAGGGAAGCCAATGATGCTACTGCTCCTATTCCTGCGCCTGCTGCTGGTCCTCAGTTTGACTATCATGTTGAGCACATGCCTCAGGTACAGAAGCCAATGCCAAGGTTACCCAGATTTCCAGGTCCTGCATCAGCACCTAGATCCTTTAATGTCAACGGCTTCAAAGCAGACAACACCTTCTTCAATAGCTCCATGAACCCCTACTCAAGGGAAAGAATATCTTCTGATCGGTTCTGGAGCTATCCGCAGCGAAGTTATTACTCATGCATTCTGTACAATCAAGGTCGCATATTCCCTCATATGCGTCTTGACACCGAAGCAATAACTGGTCTGCCCTGCTTGGAAGAAGCTCTGGATTGCTTCAAAGAGGTTGGATTGTTGCCTTTCGTCACCGACCAAGAGCACTGGAACAAAGAGTTGCTGCTCCAATTTTATGCCACTCTTCACATACGTGGCTACAACAGAGATCCGAAGACTTGGGTCCTTGAGTGGATGACACGAAATGTTCATCACGAAGCCAAAGCCTTTGATATCATTGAGCTCACTGGTCTGCCCACTCCTGGAGATCTCTATGAACCTAGGTGTCAGCTTCACAGTGAAGCTATGGAGAGCACCTTTCAGAAGCCTGAACCGAACATGAGTCAGATGCTTAGTATGATGAAGCCTTTACCTCCAGATGTTGCATATCCTAAGGAGTTCTTTGTTGAAGACCTTGAGTATCTGCCATGTACTATGTATCACATTATGAGGCGAACTCTCTAGGCCCATCAAAGGACATTCTCCACATGCAAAGCTGGAAGGTGCAATGAAGACTTTGGTCTTCTATATTCTTCATGGCAAATGCTTCAATGCACAAGACTTCTTCATCCGCCAACTTGCTGCATCAGGATCTGATCTTTTTAGCTTGAAGTTCTACGCTCCATGGATAATGCGGCTGATCAAACTCCACTCAGCTATCTCATATCAGCCCTCTGCTCGCAATCATCGGATCTTTCTGCCTGACGTGGATATGTCCGTTGAAGACATCTATCGAGAGCCTGCCAAGGAGCCTCTTAGTCTTCAGAATGCTGAGCATCAAAGTTTCTCTAAGAACATTGAAGGAGTTGAAGCAGTCACTCATGTTTATCCTCTGGCTGGTACTACACGTGCACCTCATCGTGCCCTCACTGAAGCCACTAAAAGAACCATTGCCCAACAGCCCAAGAAGCGATCTCGTGTTCTCAATGACCGAGAGCTTCTGGTTGCCCTTCATCAGAAACAGGATAGGCATCATGACTGGCTGAAGCACCAAATGCAAAGCCTCTTGGTGGATGTCAACCGCATTCGCAATCTTGCCACCAAGAATTCCTTTGTTGCCCATGAAACCTGTCGGCGTACATGGAAAGGGCTGACGCTTATGTGCTCTGAGGATGATCTTCACGAGGATGGCTTCCCTGAATGTTTCAAGTTTGACTCCACACCTCCCCAAAGGACTGTGCTGCGACGAACTCCGTCTCTTGAGGACTATGAGTTATCTTCCTCCGCCGCAACTGTGAATGCCAGAGTGATTGAGGACGAAGACGATGCTACTTCACCGCCCCCTACTTCAGCATGCATCGACACTGCCCCGAGTTCGTCTGCACCGCCTAACAACACCGACGACCTTGCTGCTTCACCTACTCCTCATGGGAACGAGTAGATGATCTATGTCTTCAAACCTTTTTGGTCCTTACTGACAAAAGGGGGAGAAGCATATGAGTTTGATAGTCTTCAAGCAGGTCCATATGGGCGGTTACTTTATGTTTTGCCTAGTGTTTACAACTCTCGTTTTGATACTTTTGGTCCTTTGAGTTGTAACACTTAAACTCGATGGTCGTCTGCTACTTATTTGCTATTTTGTGATGCGACGATAAATTCCGCATGTGCGACGATAAATTCCGCACTTGGATCATTTTGCAGACGTCCATTTCTCATTATGCATGTCATTATCTTCACATACTTTTCATGCATGATGAATTGTCATCATAAGTTGAAGAGGATCTCCACAAGTACAACCTGCCATGTGCATTTGCATTCCAAAAGCAAATTCCATATATGCACATCTTCAGGGGGAGCCCTTGCAACTTATGAAGACAATTTCTTATCGTTTACAATTTCACATATTATAATCCCCGTTGAAAACTTCAACTAGTTTGTCATCAATCACCAAAAAGGGGGAGATTGTAAGTGCATCTAGTGCCACCCCTAGTTGGTTTTGGAGTATTGACGACAAACCTATTTGAGGGACTAATGTGTTTGTGAGAATTGCAGGATAACACAGGTAGAACTCCCTCATTGCTTCGGTTTTCCTACCAGATATGACCCCTAAAAATGTAAGAAGACATTGAAGTCAAAGGTGGTATGTGAAGACATTCACATTAAAGACTATGACAAGAGAAGACATCGCATGAAGACTATGGAGCGCGAAGACTTAGATCTTTCGTAGTTCTTTTTCTTCTTTGTTGATTCATAGGAACCACCGTACTGTTAAGTGGGGTCCAAGAGAACCAGTCAGAATGACTGAAGTGATGCTTAACCAAAATCCTATGTCTTTGAGTGAAGACTATGAGAGCGAATCTTGTCCAGAGTTGGACAAGTCAGCTTTGCTTGTAGCCCAAGTAAAGTTGCCGTGTGTGTTTGAAATCTGACCATTGGAACACGTGTCAGTTCCTTAGTGACCCAGGGTCATTTCAGACAAATCAGGTCAGGTTGCCTAGTGGCTATAAATAGCTCACCCCCTACAACCATAAACCGTTGGCTGCACAGAGTTAAAATACGGCTTTTGTCGTTTGAGAGCAACCCACCTCGAAGCCTTTGAGAGAGAATTCCTTGCGAGGATAAAGCCCCAAACACCCAGAGCCAAAGAGTGTTAGGCATCACTTAAGTCTTCCTGTCTGTGTGATCTGAAGACTTATTACACTTGAGGACTGTGAATCCTCCAGCCGGTTAGGCGTCGCGTTCTGAGCATCCAAGAGTCATTGTGGATCGCCGGTGAACGAAGTCTGTGAAGGTTTGGAAGTCTACCTTGAAGACTTACCAGAGTGATTGGGCGAGGACTGGGTGTCCTTAGCTCAAGGGGAATAAGGTGAAGACGAGGTCTTCTGAGTTGAATCTCAGCCTCCCTAACCAAACGTATAGTTGTCACAGCAACTGGAACTGGTCTAACAAATCATTGTCTTCAATGAGTCACTGGTTTGATCCTTCCCTTCTCTTTACTTACTATTGGTCCTAGTGAAGTCATTGCATGATTGCATTATCTTCTGTCTTCACTGAGTGACTGCTTGCTCTGATTGGCTTCATAATATCTTCCTACCTGATCCTTACTGCCTAGCTGCTATTAGTCATTGTGCTTTCACTTCATTGAATACGTGTCTATGGTTTGCCTAGTGTAGTCTACCTTCCGCTGCATGGTAATAGGTTTATTTCTATCGTTTGTCTTTGAAACTTACACGTTTTGAAGACTTTCATAAAAATAGCCTATTAACCCCCCCTCTAGTCGATCACTAGCACTTTCAGTGCCCCTGCACCTGAAGTAAACGAGCGGACGTCCGGTCCAGACCGGACGACCGCCGCACCAGCACCCGAGCCAACATCAGCGGAAGTCCGGAGCTACCGGACGTCCGGCACCCCCATCACAGAGCAGAACCAGCGGACGACCGGAGGACACCGGACGTCCGGCAGCTCCTGAGACACCGGACGACCGGTCCCCAGCAGACGTCCGGTACCTGGCTGCGTCCAGATTCAGGCCCGAGGCCCATGTACCCATACTTTCGCCCCCATTTGCACTTAGACTATAAATAGACCTCTCCCACCTCCTTTCTAGGGTTAGCATTGGTTTAGCTCATTTTAGAGATAGAGCATTGCTCATCCATATCGGATCTACTCCACGAGAGAGACCGCGGCCCCTCTACGGAGAAGATCCACCTTGGATTCAAGACCCCTTTACGGGAAGATACCCTTGTGGATTCAAGACCTCCTCATGGAGAAGAACTGGTTACCGTGTATCGTCCCTAGTTGTCCGTGAATTCGTGTATCGTTCTATGTAGTCGAGGATCTAGCCCATGTGTGACTTATTCGTGTCGGTTTAGTGATTTCCTCTTGTGTTTTCCTTCTGTTCTTCCCCGTGTTCTTCATGTTTTCCCCGGGATCCGCTCCTTTCGTGAAAGATCGGGCGATTAGGGTCTCTACCCTACATCATCTTGGTATCTAGAGCAAGGTTGATCACGATTTCGGAGCCCCCCTCTTCGTTTTTCTAGCTTGATTTTGTTGTTTTTCGTCCTAATCCGAAAATCCCCACAAAAATAGCCCCAAAAAATTTTCTTGTGTTTTGTGAGTTTTGATGATGTTTTGTTGGTTTTGATCCGTGAATTTGTTGTGTTGCAAGTGGATCTAGCCTTCCCCCACCATCTCCACCTCGAAATCCATCCAAAATCCACGAAATCCTATCAATTTCGCGTTGACCCTGCCCACCGGACGACCGCAACTTACCAGACGTCCGGCGACCCAGGAACCACCGGATGTCCGACCATTACCAGACGACCGAAACCTCTACACCGAGCTGAAATTAGCACATTTCCGACCCTACCGGCCGTCCGGCGACCGGACATCCGTCCATTTCCGGACGACCGCTACTCTGAAACTGATTTTGCTCAAATTTTGTTTCGGCTTCCACCACATCATCCGCTACACCAGCACCGACTTCCGCAAACATTGCCAATATACCATACCACCACTTACCCGCTACCTACTCCAACGATTTTGCTCACACATGGTTTTGAGAATTTGAGTTGTGGTACCGTATCCTTTTGTGTTTCGGCTATCTAGGTACGGTTCGACATCGACATCACCGCCACTCATCTTCGCCACGGATGCGTCATCAACAACGACCACCTCGACTACGACTTGGTATTCGTGCCACCATTTTGACACCATACCGGAAGTAAGACCGGTAACCTCATCTTGGTATTGGTCATATCACTCTTGCCATTACATTGATAGCCACCTTAGCCTTACTCCTTTGCGTTGCTTACCCATCGATACTAGCCATTGAGTATTGCCGGCAACGAGACTTGTGCACATTAGTGATCATACTTCCCATAGCATACATACATACATCATTTTTTGCCTATATTGGTATCATCTCTTATGTCACAAAGTTGTCATCGCATACTCACTTGCTATCTTGGTTCGTCAAGCATTGCATGAGAAAAGAGCTCACACATCTAAGAGCCAACCAAGCTTTTAAGCAAAGAGAAAAGATAAGAAAATAGATTTTAAGCAAGAACCATAGCATCATACAACATTAAGATTGTCATACTCGATCATCTTGGATCATATCATAGCAACACCTTGCATAGAACATATTTGGGATAGAAGTCGTTGCATTTTTGCTAAGTAGGTTGTGCACAAGTTCTTGTATCCTCCTATCGTGCAATCGTGCTAGCGTCTCTCTAGTGTTGTGCAACCCTTGGAGCATTTTTGTGGATTCCACATTTTGGCTCACCCTTGGTTGCACAACCCCACTTATCTATTTGTGTGTGTGTTTCCGTGTACCGTATATGCTTGGTCTACTTGTTACATTGCATCTTGCGAATCTTCTCCAACATTATTGAATCTTGCTTACATTCGCATTAAAAATTGTGCCACCATCCTAACCAAGCTCCACCATAAGCTTTTACTTGTGTAGGTGTGAGAAACCGACGAGAATTTGTACCAATTGGGCTATTTCCTTGTCCTACATTGGAGTGATCATCGATTCACTTTCAACTTTGGTCAAGGTACATTTGGTATTCGTTCTTCTCTTTCTACCACTCACATTTGTCTTGGAATGATGGATAGGCCAAGTACTTCTACCAACCCACTCTTCATGGAGCAAGACGATGACATGAACTCCTTCGTCACCAAGAGTCACCTCTTTGGTGCACAACGTGCTTTGCATCAAGAGCAACAAGCTATGAGTGAACGCATCGACAACCTTGCCGCCGACTTGCGACTTTCCGAGCAACGTACAAGGGACTACTTCGACCACAAGCTCGATGATCACAAGCAAGAGAATGACGCAAGGATGGACGAGATTTGCGCTTTGTTACTCAACCGCTCTTCTTCCACTTCAAGAAGGAGTTGTTCAAGTCGCCATTCCGACTTTACCCTTTACGGCTCAAGTACACCGACATCGAACACTCTTCGTCGAGCTGTGCACACCGACCGTCAAGCAAACCTTAATCCACTTCGAGACACGGACTCTAAAGAGCGCCGACGACGTCAAGCCGAAGAAGCCTTTGCGCTAGCTCGAGAACGACAACAACAACGCCAACATGAAGAGGAAGAACGCGCGCGTCTACACCAAAATGCACAAGATGCCGAGGCTCAACGTCAAGAACAACAACTCCGTGACACTCAAGCACTTGAGGCGCAACAAGCTCTACGCGATGCGAGTCGAGCCATTGCCGACCGAGGCCGACAAGCCCGTGAAGAAGCGGAAGCACTTCGCGAAGAAATTCACGAACGACGATTTCAAGCTCGCATGCATCGTCTAGTTCCTCCTCGAGCTCGACGCACTCCTCCACAAGCTCGCCAAGACCATCAAGTTCATCAAGAGCATGAAGACAATGGGAATCCTCCGCGACAAGAGCAACACGAGGTTGACAACCCTCCGCGCCAAGAACACCACGAGTTGAACAATCATCTACAACATGGGCGTCATCATCCCCGACCCCAACACAATGAAGAACAACGCTACGGCAAGCTCAAGTTCACCATGCCCAAGTTCAACGGAAGCAACGATCCTGAAGAATACCTTTCATGGGCATTGAAAGTTGACAAGATCTTCCGTTTGCACAATTATGAAGAAGAGAAGAAGATCGCCATGGCATCCCTTGAGTTCCAAGACTATGTCCTCATTTGGTGGGAACAAATCATAGAGCGTCGCGAGGCAAGAGGTGAACCACCCATCACTACTTGGGCACAAATGAAGGATGTCATGAGAGCACGCTTCGTACCTACCTACTACAATCGCGACCTCTTCAAGAAACTCCAACAACTCAAGCAAGGAACCAAGAGCGTTGAAGAATACTACAAGGAGATGGAGATTGCACTGATAAGAGCCAATGTCACGGAAGACGATGAACAAACAATGGCACGCTTCTTGAATGGCCTCAACCATCCCATCAAGAAGATCGCCGACTTCCAACCATACTCAAACCTCATCCAGCTAGTACACCAAGCCATCAAAGCGGAATGCCAAGTGCTAGATGATTTCAAGTATGCCAAGTTCTCGTCCAAGACCTACGGCTCCTCTTATCAAGCTCCCGCGACTTCGGCAACTCCTACCTCAACTAGAGAATCACCAAGTACCGGCGACAAGTCAAGTTCCAAGAAAGCTTCGTCAACTACAAGCCATCCTCCTACGAGAAACTTCAAGCCGAGAGCTTCTTCATCATCTACCCCGACCGATGAGACCGTCAAGACGAGTTCCTTCGAGTATTTCACTTGCGGAGGCCGAGGCCACAAGTCCTACGAGTGCACCAACAAGCGAACCATGGTCTTCAACGACGATTGCACTTATGACTCCATGAGCGAAGGCGAAATGGAAGCCCTCAAGCAAGTCGCCATGCACCGCCAAGTGAACAATAAAGAAGAACAAGTCTTTTGTGATGAAGTCTCAAGTCCCGCACTTGTTGTCTCCAAAGTCTTGACCCTCCAACATCACCAAGAAGAAGAACAAAGATGCAACATATTCCACACCAAGGCCGGCATCAATGGACGATCCATCAAGGTCATCATCGATGGAGGAAGTTGTCATAATCTCGCAAGTGAAGAACTTTGCTCCAAGCTCCAATTGCCAAAGACGAAGCATCCACATCCATACAAAGTGCAATGGCTTAGCGACTCCGGCACTATCCAAGTCAAGCACCGAGTACAAGTCTCCTTCAAGATCGGCGCCTATGAAGACACCTTGGAGTGTGACGTCGTTCCAATGACCGTTTGTCATCTTCTCCTTGGACGGCCATGGCAATTCGATAGAGGAGTCGTACACAAGCCTAACGAACCACTACATCTTCAAGATGAAGGGCAAGGAGTACGTCCTCCGTCCAATGTCGCCAAGTCAAGTGATCGCCGACAAGCATGCCACCCATCGTGGATATCATAGTGAGAGAGCGAGCCACCAAAAAGAGAGTGAGCGCCACAAGCCAAAATCGAGTGTCTCCACGATGAGCGAAAACAAGAACCTAGTTCTATTTGCCACCAAACGTGAGATGAGAGAAGTGTGTGAGAACCCATCTAGTGTCCTACACTACGTCCTCATGTGCAAGGACAATGCACCACAAACTAACACTTCTTGAACTCTTCCTCTAGTGTTGTCTTCTCTTTTGCAGGAATTCCAAGATGTTTTCCCCGACGAGCTACCTCCAGGACTACCTCCACTACGAGGCATTGAGCACCGCATCGACATCATCCCCGGAGCACCGCTTCCGAACAACGCTCCCTACCACGTCAAGTTCTTGAGTTACTTTTGGAAGACCTTATGCGCCAAGCTCGGAATCAAGTTACTCTTCTCCACAACGTACCACCCTCAAACCGACGGCCAAATGAAGGTGACGAACCGTACACTCTCCACTCTACTACGAGTCTTAATCAAGAAGAACATCAAGGAGAGGGAGGAGTGCTTACCCATCGCCGAGTACGCCTACAACCGTGCAAGACACTCAACAACCGGCAAGTCTCCTTTCGAGGTCGCTTACGGATTCGACCCATTGTCACCATTGGACATTCTTCCTCTCCCACTCCAAGAGCGCATCAATTTGGACGCAAGTGCGCGTGTGACACATCTCAAGACGGTGCATGAAGATACAAGAAACACCATCGAGTGCCAAGTTCAACGCCTTGCGACCAAGCTCAACTTCAACAAGCAACCTATGTTCTTCAACATTGGTGATCGAGTGTGGCTACACCTTCGCAAGGACCGCTTCCCACAAGAACGCAAATCCAAGCTTCGACCACGAGCGGATGGACCCTTCAAGGTGTTTGCACGCTACAACGACAACGCTTACAAGATCGACCTCCCGCGTGATAAGTACAATGTGAGCGACATCTTCAACGTCAAAGATCTCTCTCCCTTCCATGGTGATGAAGAATTTGATCCGAGGACGGATCTTCCCCAAGGGAGGGGACATGATGCGGAGCATCCCAAGGTCATCCTCATGGACCTACCATCGTCTCATCAAGTGCCTAGTGGACCCATGACTCGATCACGTGCAAGAGCTCTTGAAACCAAGGTGACATCTCTCCTCTCACAATTCCACTTCAATGAACATGAAGCATGGCTACTACCTCATATGGACACTTTGTGCATACTCAAGCACCATGGAGAAGCTAAGGAGCAAGGACAAGAAGAAGAGGAAGATGAACGAGAAGACGGAGAAGAAGGAGGGCTGAAGGAAAAGTCCCAGCCACCGGACGACCGGCCGGGACTGGACGTCCGGCGCCTGAAGCCTCAGCCGAACCCCAACGAGCGGACATCCGGCCCAGACCGGACGACCAGTGCCCCTGCACCCGAAGCAAACGAGCGGAAGTCTGGTCTGGACCGGACGACCGGCGCACCAGCACCCGAGCCAACACCAACGGAAGTCCGGAGCTACCGGACGTCTGGCACCCCCATCACAGAGCAGAACCAGCGGACGACCGGAGGACACCGGACGTCCGGCAGCTCCTGAGACACCGGACGACCGGTCCCCAGCGGACGTCCGGTACCTGGCTGCGTCCAGATTCGGGCCCAAGGCCGCTGTACCCCTACTTTCGCCCCCATTTGCACTTAGACTATAAATAGACCTCTCCCACCTCCTTTCTAGAGTTAGCATTGGTTTAGCTCATTTTAGAGATAGAGCATTGCTCATCCATATTGGATCTACTCCACGAGAGAGACCGCGGCCCCTCTACGGAGAAGATCCACCTTGGATTCAAGACCCCTTTACGGGAAGATCCGCTTGTGGATTCAAGACCTCCTCACGGAGAAGAACCGGTTACCGTGTATCGTCCCTAGTTCTCCGTGGATTCGTGTATCGTTCTATGTACTTGAGGATCTATCCCATGTGTGACTCATTCGTGTTGGTTTAGTGATTTCCTCTTGTGTTTTCCTTTCGTTCTTCCTCGTTTTCTTCGTGTTTTCCCCGGGATCCACTCCATTCGTGAAAGATCGGGCGATTAGGCTCTCTACCCTACATCATTCGATCACCAACTCACATAACTCATATAATACTATACCGTCAACAAACATTAAGCACGCAGACCCTATGGGTTCGAGAATGATGTAGACATGACTGAGACGCTTCTCCGATCAATAACAAATAGCGGGACCTAGATGCCCATATTGGTTCCTACATATTCTATGAAGATCTTTATCGGTTGAACCTTTATGACAACATACGTAGTTCCCTTTGTGTGTCGGTATGTTACTTGCCCGAGATTCGATCATCGGTATCTCCATACCTAGCTCAATCTTGTTACCAGAAAGTCTCTTTACTCATTTCTTATATACATCATCTCGTAAACAACTCATTAGTCACTTTTCTTGCAAGCTTCTTGTGATGATGTATTACCGAGAGGGCCCAGAGATACCTCTCCATCACACGGAGTGGCAAATCCCAATCTCGATCCATGCCAACTCAACAGACACCTTCAGAGATACCTGTAGAGCACCTCTATGATCACCCAGTTATGTTGTGACGTTTGATAGGAAACAAGGTATTCCTCCGGTATCCGGGATTTGCATGATCTCATGGTTGAAGGAATATGTATTTGACATTAAGAAAGCAGTAGCAATAAACTGAACAATCATATGTATGCAAACGGACGGGTCTTTTCCATCACATCATTCCCCTAATGATGTGATCCCGTTATCAAGTGACAACACATGTTTATGGTTAGGAAACCTTAACCATCTTTTGATCAACAAGCTAGTCTAATAGAGGCTCACTAGGGACATGGTAGTTGTTTATGTATCCACACATGTATTTAAGTTTCCGGTCAATACAATTATAGCATGAATAATAATCCCTAATCATGATTAAGGAAATATTATAATAACCACTTTATTATTGCATCTAGGGCATATTTCCAACACAACTAATTAAGGAGCACTCCTTGGGAATGCTACAAGCGAATGGTTCAGGAGCGCTCCGTGTGCGACAAGTGTCATGATGTCGCTCGAACTACGTCGGTACTTCCCCAAAGAGGAAGGGATGATGCAGCACAACTACGATAGGTATTTCCCTAAGTTATGAAACCAAGGTATCAATCCAGTAGGAGAACCAAGCAATACTATGTAAACGGTACCTGCACACAAAGAACAAATACTTGCAAGCCGACACGTAAGAGGTGTTGTCAATCCCTCCATCTTAAAAAATAGATTGTTTTGTGGTAGATTAGATAAATAGATCTCGATAAAACACGAAATAAAATAAGTAATAAAAAAGTGCAGCAAGCTATTTTTGGGTTTTTGGAATAAGAGATCTAAAAATAAAAGTGTCCAATAATTGATCGGAAAGCAAATATGATAAAGAATAGAACGGGGCCGTATATTTCACTAGTGGCTTCTCTTAAGAAATAGCACATGGAGGTAACA
The DNA here is from genome assembly GCF_003073215.2 of Triticum urartu. Classification (NCBI taxonomy): domain Eukaryota; kingdom Viridiplantae; phylum Streptophyta; class Magnoliopsida; order Poales; family Poaceae; genus Triticum; species Triticum urartu. Next base: position 217,115,476 of record NC_053023.1, read on the forward strand.
AATTACTGTTGGGCAATTGATAGAACTTCAAATAATCATGATGATATCCAGGAAATGATCAATATATAGGCATCACGTCCAAGATTAGTAGACCGACTCCTACCTGTATGTACTACTATTACTCCACACATCGAGTGCTATCCAGCATGCATCTAGTGTATTAAGTTCATGGAGAAACAGAGTAATGCAATAAGAAGGATGGCACGATGTAGACAAGATCTATTCATGTAGATGAATAGACACCATCGTGTTATCCTTAATAGCAGCGATCAATATGTGTCTTGCTGCCCCTTCTCTCATTGGGAACACAACATGACCAAACCCATCACAAAACACCTCTTCCCATTGCAAGAAAAATCAATATAGTCGGCCTAACTAAACCAAAGATTTGAAAAGAAATACGAGGCTATAAATAATCATGCATATAAGAGATCAAAGAAGACTCAAATAACTTTCATGGTTAAAATAGATCTGATCGTAAACTCAAAGTTCATCGGATCCCAACAGACACACCGCAAAAAGAGTTACATCAAATAGATCCCCAAGAGACCATTGTATTGAGAATCAAAATAAAGAGGGGAAGCCATCTAGCTACCGCCTATGGACCCGTGGGTCTACAATGAACTACTCACGCATCATCGGAGAGGCACCAATGAGGATGATGAACCCCTCCATGATGGTGTTTAGAAATGATCTTGTGGTTCTGGAACTTGTGGTGACTGGAATTGTGTTTCGTCCACTCCCCTAGGGTTTTGGGGACATTTGGGTATTTATAGGGCGAAGAGGCGGTGCGGGAGGCCACCGAGGTGGGCACAACCCACCAAGGCGCGCCCAGGTGGGTTGTGCCCCCTCGGGGCACCCCTCTCGTACTTTGGCACATGTTGTTCCTTCTGGTCCAGAAAAATTCTCCAAAAAGTTTTGCTGCATTTGGACTCTGTTTGGTATTGACTTTATACGAAGTAAATAAAAGCAAAAAACACCAGCTGGCACTAGGCACTATGTCAATAGGTTAGTCCCAAAAAATGTTATAAAGTTGCTATAAAATGATTGTAAAACATCCAAAAATGATAATATAATAGCATGGAAGAAGCAAAAATTATAGATACTTTGGAGATGTGTCATGTCACATTGACTGGAAAGGGAAAAGAAAAACCCTAAAGCGGAAAGGGAAAACCGGCAACGAACCACATCGACTAGTTTTTGAGCGTAGGAGCGCTCCCACGCTCAAAAACCAGTCGATGTGATTGTTGCCGGTTTTCCCTTTCCGGTTTTTGGTTTCGTATGTATTGCACTTTGCCCCTCATAGTACTAATGTTTCCTGTTTTTCCCTTTCCGTGTGATAACACACAGAAAAGTCCAGCACTAACACATAGAAAAACCCAGCAACCAGGTGGTTAGTTCCCAGTTTTCGGTTTGTTTCCCTTTTTTCCCATTATATTTCCTGGAACTGGAGATTTACGGGGTAATACGGGCGCAGGTTTCCAACACTATCAAATTTGATATTTCAAATAAGAAAGCATGAACTTTAGATAATATTACAGCGCCTCCGGTGCATGACTCTTGCTCGCCTTCGGCTCATTAAATTTTCATAGACATCTTGAAGGAGGGGCATAGGTCGAAGTGTGTGTTGGTCATGTAGCGTGTTGGTCGTGCAACCTAGTCATCCGACTTTGCTGGCAAACGACGCCTCCGGCGCATGGCTCCTGCTCGTCTTCGGCTCGTTAAATTTTTGTAAACATCTTGAAGGGGGGCATAGGACAAAGTGTGTGTTGGTCGTGCAGCGTGTTGGTCTTACAGCTTGTTGCATCCGGCTTCACGGGAATATGTTGCCTCCGGCGCACGGCTCCTGCTCGCCTTCGGCTCATTAATTTTTCATAAAGATCTTTAAGGGGTGTGGCGTTGGTCGAAGTGTGTGTTGGTCGAAGGGGGCTTCCAGACACACGGGTGTGCACCACCTAGAGGCACGGGCGAGAAGCATCTGGAGGCATGGGCGTGGCGCGTGAGGTATGGGTGTGGAGCCTCCAGAGGCACGAGAGTGGGTGAAGCCTCTACTACAGGCACATATGTGGGGCTTCTTGAGGCATGGGTTTGAATCATGTGTATGCCCATGTGTGAATTCTTTAGAGGCATGGGCATGTAGCACTAGAGGCATGTGTTTGAACACTTAGTTAGAGATGCACGACTATACATAGACCAACATCATAGTCGTCTAGCTTGCTACATCTGGCTTCGGTGGCAGACAGTGCCTCTGGCACATGGCTCCTGCTCGCCTTTGGCTCATTAATTTTTCATAAACATCTTGGAGGGGGGCATATGTTGAAGTTTGTGTTGGTCGTGCAACCTAGTCATCCGGCTTGGGCAGCACACTCATACGTCTCCAATGTATCTATAATTTTTTATTTTTCCATGCTATTATATATCAATCTTGGATGTTTTATTTGCAATTATATATCATTTTTTGGGACTAACATATTAACCCAGTGCCATGTGACAACAGCTATTTTTTTTGCCTATTTTCGGTTTTCCAGGATATCAGTACCAAATGAGGTCCAAATGCCACGAAACTTTTTGATCATTTTTTCTGGATAAGAGAGACCATAGAAGCTTAGGGAGGAGATCAGACGGCAAACGAGTAGACATCAAGGCACTAGGGCATGCCCTAGTACCTTGTGGGTCGTCGGGGGGGTCCGTTTGACCTAATCCAACTCTATAAATTCTCTGAAATCATGAAACCAACAAAGAGACACCCAAAATACTTTTTCCGCCGTCGCAAGTTTTTGTTCTTCCATGATCTCATCTGGGGGCCTTTTTTGGTACTGTACCGGAGGGGAAATCGATCATGGAGGGCTTCTACATCAACCTTGCTGCCCTTCTAATGATGTGTGAGTAGTTTATCATAGACCTACGAGTCCATAGCTAGTAGCTAGATGGCTTCTCTCTCTTTGATCTTCAATACAATGTTCTCGTCAATGTTCTTGGAAATTTATTCAATATAATCTTCTTTTGAAGTATGTTTGTTAGGATCCAATGAATTGTGTGTTTAGGATTAGATTATTCATCAGAAATATTTGAGTATTTTCTAAATTCTTATATGCACGATTATTATAGCTTTGTATTTCTCTTCGATCTATCTATTTGGTTTGGCCAACTAGATTGATTTATCTTGCAATGGGAGAGGTGATTTGTAATGGGTTCAGTCATGCAGTGATCTATATCCCAGTGACAGAAGGGGACAAGACACGTATTTGTGTTGTTGCCATTAAGGGGAAAACGACGGGGTTTATTCATATTTATTGGATTTATTTTGTCTACATAATGTCATCATGTCACCTTTGGGGTTTGGTGAGGGGATGATCACATTGTACAAAGAGCAGAAATAGCAGGGCAGCACGACGATCGACAACTCCCTTTTACCCAGGTTTGGGCCGCTTTGCAGTGTAAAACCCTACTCCTGCTATGGTGTATTGCACTAGGGAACACGAACGAGTGGAGTGCTCAATCCCGGAAAGTGTGCCTCGGGGAGAGCAGTTGTGCGTACACAAGTGTTGGGGGATCAAAGGTTTGAACCCTTTGCAAGGTTACCTCGGGCCTCCTTTTATAGGTTAAGGGGCGACCAGAGTGGCAAAATAGTCATTATGGTATGATTAGATAGCTAGTAGTGCCATCATACCTAGCTCTGGCAATTAGGACAAAGCGCATTACATGCACTGCTAGGTGTCATGTTGAGGTTGAAGCCTGGCAAGCCTGCCGCGCCACTTATCCATCCTCTCCTTATTAGCATGACACGCCATCTGGACGGGTGTTAATAAAGTTAATCCCTTCTCCAGCAGGTTGCCACGTACAAGATCCACCTAGCCACTTGGGAGCTCAACACCACACCGATTAATGACTAGCGTACGATGAGGTGGAGCGGGGGCTTCTTGGCGGATGCTTGCCGGTACGGAGCCTGCTGCGTCCTGACCTTATCGGACCTGGGAACCTTGCCGGGGCGATATAGTCTTGACCCTCAAGCATGGTGTTGACCCAGCCGAGCTCTCCTGCCAGGCAAGAGAGGCCTACCTGAGGGATTCTCTTGTCGTCCTGGTCTTCTTAATGCACTCATTGATCTCACGAAGAGCGGTTTCTCTAGCTTGTCTTATGTTATGTATTGGTATTAAATGTATGTCCAACAGCGCACCTGTGCACAAGTCCGGGCAACAAACGCAAATGTTTGTTGCACCTACAGGATCCCCCATGCCTGGTCCATATATGTTGCCGGGCATCGTTGGGGTAGGCCCAATTAATGCACAGGCATGCATACTGACCTTTCTAGAGCCGACGTTTGTGTTTTTGAGATCTTCTTTGCTTTTTCATTAACCTGGGCTTGGCCTTATTGCCAAGTCTCTTATGGCATCTTCAACATTCAAATGATGCACGCCGTTAACGTTATGAACTAGGGGCGCCCACATCCATGGGAGTCCATTAGGGCGTCCGTGTGTGAACCGGGGGTAACTGCCATTTTATGTTTACCTCACCCACTACACTTGCCGTTTCCGCCACGCGCGCCTCATGCATTGCACGAGGTTAGTGGTGGACATGCAGGGTGCAGGAACGTGTGCCTTGGCAGAAAACACAGCACCCGGATTGGTGTGATGGGTCTACCGATGAATTTGGACGCCATTAGGAGCGCAAGGGGTTGGAATGCAGAAGCGGGGCAGTTGCCCCAGGGTAGTGGAGAGCCAGCCCCCTTATTCCACTTTAAAGGGAGGTGTGGGGGAGTGGCAATGCTCATCCACCATCTCATTCTTCTCCATTCTTGCTTCCATCAAGGCGAGGGGAATGGGCCGAGCTCGTGCTCCTGTCGTGGCGACGAGGGCTTCTTCTCGACATCCTGTGCTTGCCTTCGGTGCAGCCGCTGAAGTTGGGTCTAGTGCACAAGGTGGAGCTGTGGGGCGTGGTCGGGGTCAACGCAGCGCCCGCGGCCGAGGCTGACGGAGTGGCGGACTGGCCGTTCCTATCCCAACTATTCCAATGCCAATAGCAGGCCACGCGGGGGACACGATGCTAGAGTTCATCGTCAAGCTGCACGATCCTCTGCGCAGTCGTTTGTCGCTCCCTTGTCCCTTTGTCAGGATTATGGACGATGATTAGCCACTTGGTTTGTGGTTGCGCATGAGCCACTGCTGCAACGGCGCCATGCGGGTGGACATTGAGTTCCCCATGCCACACGTCATGCTCCACATGCGTGGTTGGAAAACCTTCGCTCGTGCCCACTACCTTACGGAAGGGCACGTCCTCCGCTTCTTGGTGGAGCACGATATACTCTCCATCAAGGTCTTTAGATGCTTAGGTCCTCATCTAGGGTGCTGCAATGAATGATCGAGCGACGAATAAAGCTCCTCCTCGAGCTACAGCGACGAGGAGGACACCGATGGTGAATACGACAACGAGGTGCCCCCGGTCACCAAGCATGAAGGCGATGACTCGGACTCCGGCTGAACGTCGGACGAACCATCACCGTCAACAAGGTGCCAGAAGCACCATCATCTGTAGCTAGACCCTGGCAGAGCGATTTGTGGGGGGTGGTTGGCTTGGTCGTCACCTCCACCTCCATCTAGACCCCAGTAGGCTTCCTCGTGGACTCCGGCTTCGTCTTCCCTGCTGGTGTCCCTGCCGAGCCGCATTCCTCTAGTCCTGGCGTGGTGACCAGGGCATCGCCTAGCCGCTCTCCCCATCCCTAGCCTCTTCTTCCTTGCTGGGGTGGTGCCCTACAGATGTAACGCCCTCGACGCGGCTATATCTCCTACGTGTTGAAGCACGACTTAGAGGCATAACCGCATTGAAAGCAATGTCGCAAGTAAGGTAATCTTCACAACAACCCATGTAAATAAATAAAAGGGGAAAAGATACATAGTTGGCTTACAGTCGCCACGTCACATAAATACATGAATAACATTACAATCATCCAATACACTCATGGTCCGACTACGGTACCAAATAAAGATCAACCCCCACATGCGACACGGTCCCCGATCGCCCCAACTGGGCACCACTACTGATCGTCTGGGAAAGACACATAGTAACGACGATAGTCTTCATCGAACTCCCACTTGAGCTCAAGCGCATCGTCTGGAACGGTATCATCGGTCCCTGCAACTGGTTTGGAAGTAATCTGTGAGTCACGGGGACTCAGCAATCTCGCACCCTCGCGATCAAGACTATTTAAGCTTATAGGTAAGACAAGGTATGATGTGGAGCTGCAGCAAGCGACTAGCATATATGGGGGCTAACCTATTCGCAAAAGAGAGCGAGAAGAGAAGGCAAAGCATGGGCGAACAACTATGATCAAGAAGTGATCCTAGAACAACCTACGTCAAGCATTACTCCGACACCGTGTTCACTTCCCGGACTCCGCCGAGAAGAGACCATCATGGTTACACACGCGGTCGATGCATTTTAATTAAGTTAAGTTTCAGGTTATCTACAACCGGCCATTAACAAATTCCCATTTGCCCATAACCGCGGGCACGGCTTTCGAAAGTTCAAATCCCTGCAGGGGAGTCCCAACTTAGCCCATCACAAACTCTCACGGCCAACGAAGGATATTCCTTCTCCCAAGACAAACCGATCAGAATCGGCATCCCGGTTACAAGACATCCTCGACAATGGTAAAACAAGTCCAGCAAGAACACCCGCTGTGCCGACAAATCCTGATAGGAGCTGCACATATCTCGTTCTCAGGGCACACCGGATAAGCTAAGCGTACGGGAGCCAACATAACCCAAGTTGCCAAGGGACGGCCCCGCACGATGCTCTGGGTTGGACCAACACTTAGAGAAGCACTCGCCCGGGGGTTTAAAATAAAGATGACCCTTGACTCCACAAAACCCAAGGGAAAAAGGCTAGGTGGCGAATGGTAAAACCAAGGTCGGGCCTTGCTGGAGGAGTTTTATTCAAGGCGAACTATCAAGGGGTTCCCATTATAACCCAACCGTGTAAGGAACGCAAAATCCAGGAACATAACACCGATATGACGGAAACTAGGGCGGCAAGAGTGGAAAAAAACACTAGACATAAGGCCGAGCCTTCCACCCTTTACCAAGTATATAGGTGCATTAAGATAAACAAGATAATATGGTGATAGCCCAACAATAAACAATGTTCCAACAAGGAACGATCTCCAAGCTTCACCTGCAACTAGCAACGCTATAAGAGGGGCTGAGCAAAGCGGTAACATAGCCAAACAACGGTTTGCTTGGACATAGTGGGTTAGAGGTTTGACATGGCAATTTGGGAGGCATGATAAGCAAGTGGTGGGTATCATAGAATAGGCATAGCAAAAGAGCGAGCATCTAGCAAGCAAAGATAGAAGTGATTTCGAGGGTATGGTCATCTTGCCTGCAAAGTTGTCAGAGTTGACTTGATCCTCGTAAGCAAACTCAACGGGCTCCTCGTTCACGAACTCGTCTCCCGGCTCTATCCAAACAACAACAACAAGCAAACGGAACACAATCAACCACATGCAATGCTTAAACAACATGATGCAAACATGGTATGATATGCGGGATGCGGTATGTGATGCATATACAAGATTTGACAAGGAAAGTTAGAACCTGGCCTAAACTTGGAAATCCAAGAGTGCCACTGGAAAGGTGAGGTGATTTCAGTTGAAATCGATATAAAGATCACCGGAATCGGATGCACGGTTTGGAAATGGCAATCAAAACAAATATGGCACCGGTCTGCGATAATCAGCAAGTGACCAACTAAATGCATCAAGATAAATATGCTACCGCACTCAACCATGGCAACAAAATAAATGGCAGGGATCCACTCATGATGCTTGACAAAAGATGAACACTGAGCTACGGCTAATTCATCCATTAACAGGTTCAAACAAGCATGGCAAAAGTGCAAATGATAACAGGTTTCAGACTTCGTGAAATTAACACAAGTCTGGAATTTATCATCAGGAAGCACACTTTAGAGCATGAAAACTACATGCTACAGGAACTGAAAATGGCAAAGCAAGGCATGGAATGAAGCTACTCAAAGCACTTAACAAAAGTCCCTTAGTGACCTTGAGCCAAAAGGGATCAGAAAATACAATTGCAAGCATGTAAACATGACAAAAACATAAACAGATTCAGACTTAGTGAAAAACTGGAGCATTCAAAACAGTTAACGAGTAGGCATGTTTACGAGCTCGATGCACTCACTACAGAGCATTGCATTACAAACTAAGCATACATGTAGTATAAGACATGGCATAGAAGCTAGACATGGCAAGAACAACAACATAGCATGCACGGATCAATAGCAACATCCTCGGCAAAATCGCTAAACATGTCAACAATCTGCCAGGATCAATTTATAGCAAAAGTAGAGCTCGATTGACTCAATCTAGGGTGCTCCATAAATGCAAACAAGGACATGGATGGATAGAGCACCACAATTGTAACAAAACATCCTTACTGATCATCCTCAAAAGAGGCACGGATCACTAGGAAACAACATGAACATATGGCATAACAACAAAATCAGCATAAGGACTTAGTGAAATTCTAAGTCCCTGAAATCGGCATCAACGATTAGCTACTTTGCAAGCTTGTGCTAGTCACCACAAATATCACAAAAATACATGGCATACACCACTATAAAGATGGCATGGCATATAACAAAACACATGTAGAGCTCAGGATCATATCATGCACACCTTAATCATGGCAAAAACGACAAAAGGCTATTTGCTGAAACAGATCTGACAAATTCACCACATAGCCCTCTTCCAACAGCATTTCGGGCAACAAGATGAGCTCAAATGAAAATGATGCAATGAGATGAAATGATGTACTCGTCGAGACGAACATTTTGATATGCTAAACGCACAAATCAGATCTATGATAAGAGAGTTATGACATGCCAAAGATTGCAAATAATTAGGGTTTTGGTGGGGGGAAAGTCAACCGTGGATCTCAGATACAGATCTACACGCTTCTCGAGGAGATCGCCGAATAGTAACTCGAGGTCGCCGGAGAGGAGCTAGTCTTCGCCGGAGGAAGGAGGAGGACGGAGAGGCGGTCCATGGTGGAGGAGGCCGGCGCTGGCGCGGGGCTCGGGGCTGCAGGGCGGCGCGGCCGCGGCGGAGGTCGAGGTGGCCGCGGGCGGCGCCGGCAATAGCCACAGTGGCCAGAGAAGGCGGCGCGGAGTAGACAGCAGCGGGGTCCGGCGCCGGTGACGAAGAAGGAGGCGGAGGCGGGGCGCTGTGGCTCGGCCTGGCTCAGCGGCGGGGAGCGCCGACCTCGGGCCCGGCGGGCCTTGGCGGCGGCGGCGGGTACGGTGCCACGTGGCGCGCAGTTACAGGCTGGGCGCGGCGGCACAGTGCGTCCGGCCAGGGATGGACATGTCCGGCGGCGGCGCGAGGGGATTTTTAGGGTTAGGGGTGGTTTGGATCCGGAATTTTTGGAGGAGACCTAGTTTTATAGGTAGGAGGAGCTAGGAAGCTTCAAATGGAGTGCGGTTTTCGGCCACACGATCATGATCGAACGCTCTAGATGATAGGAGAGGTTTTGGTGGGTTTTGGGCCAAATTGGAAGGGTGTTGGGCTGCAACACACACGAGGCCTTTTCGGTTCCTCGGTTAACCGTTGGAGTATCAATCGGAGTCCAAACAGCACGAAACTTGACAGGCGGTCTACCGGTAGTAAACCAAGGCTGCATGGCAAGTCTCGGTCCAATCTGAAAACGTTTAACCCCCACACAGGAAAAGCGGTAGAAAGGACCACCGGGTGACATAGGAGCGCCGGAATGCAAAACGGACAACGGGGAAAATGCTTGGATGCATGAGACGAACACGTATGCAAATGCAATGCACATGATGACATGATATGAGATGCATGACAAAGACAACAACACACAGAGACAAAAACCCGACAACGAGGAAAATAAAATATCTTAGTGCCGGAAACGGCAAGAGTTGGAGTACAGATAAGGTAAATTACATCCGGGGTGTTACAACACTCCACCACTACGAAAGGATCTTGTCCCGAGATCTAGGACTGGAAAAACGCCGGGTACTCAGAACGGAGGTGATCCTCGCGTTCCCAGGTGGCTTCACGGACGGAATGGTGTGTCCACTTGACTTTGAGGAATTTGATTGACTTGTTGCGAGTCTTGCGCTCAGTCTCTTCAAGGATATCAACGGGGTGCTCACGATAAGAAAGGTCTTCTTGGAGATCAATGTCTTCGAAGTTGACGGTGCAGTCAGGGGTCTTGAAGCACTTGCGGAGCTGAGACACATGGAACACGTCTTGCACATTTGCAAAGTTGGAGGGAAGCTCGGGTTGATAGGCGAGATCGCCTCTCTTGCTGACGATCTTGAAAGGACCCACGTATCTAGGGGTAAGCTTCCCTTTGATACCGAAGCGACGAGTACCTTTCATTGGAGAGACGTGGAGGTAAACATGGTCTCCGTTCTCAAAAGCCAAATCACGATGCTTACTATCATAGTAGCTCTTCTGGCGTGATTATGCTGCTTTGAGGTTATCACGAATGACTTTGCACATCTCTTCTACCTCTGTGATCAAGTCATTTCCATGAAGTTGACGTTCACCGGTTTCTGACCAGTTAAGAGGAGTACGACACTTCCTGCCATAGAGAATTTCAAATGGGGCCTTGCCCGAACTCGCTTGAAAGCTGTTGTTGTAGGAGAACTCGGTATATGGAAGACAATCTTCCCACTTCATACCGAAGGAGATAACGCAAGCCCTGAGCATATCTTCGAGAATCTGATTGACACGCTCGACTTGGCCGCTAGTTTGAGGATGAAAAGCTGTGCTGAAACGGATGTTGGTGCCCATGGCCTTCTGAAAAGAATCCCAAAACTTCAAGGTGAAGATGCTTCCACGATCTAAAGAAATCAACTATGGAATACCGTGTAGAGAGACAATCCGAGAGGTATAAAGCTCCGCCAATTGAGCTGCAGTGATAAACTCTTTGATAGGAAGGAAATGAGCCACTTTAGTGAGTTTGTCGATGACAACGAATATAGCATCATTGCCACGCTTAGACTTTGGAAATCCAGTCACGAAGTCCATCTCAATGTGGTCAAACTTCCATTCTGGAATGGCAAGAGGTTGGAGGAGACCAGCTGGTCATTGGTGTTCCGCCTTCACTCTTCTGCAGACATCACATTCATTCACGAACTGAGCAATCTCATGCTTCATTCGAGTCCACCTATACGCCTGCTTGAGGTCCTGGTACATCTTTGTACTTCCAGGGTGGATAGAGAGGAGTGAATTGTGAGCCTCGTTCATAATGACTTTACGAAGGTCACCTTTAGGCACAACAATGCGATCCTCAAAGAATAGAGTATCCTTGTCATCAAGGCGATAGCACTTGTACTTGGGTTGACTCTTGGCAATCCCAATCTTCACCTTCTTCACCATAGCATCAAGAAGTTGAGCCTCGCAATCTGATCTTCCAAAGTAGGAGAGACTTGAAGGTTGGCGAGGAAACCTTGAGGAACAACTTGCAGATTGAGTTTGCGGAAAGCTTCAGAAAGCTCGAGTTGGTAAGGCTTGAGAATCAGACTGTTGCAGTAAGCCTTCCTGCTCAATGTGTCAGCAATTACATTGGCCTTGCCTGGAGTATATTCGATGCTCGGATTATACTCTTGAATCATTTCGACCCAACGAGTCTGCCTGAGGTTGAGATTAGGCTGAGTGAAGATGTACTTGAGACTCTTGTGGTCAGTGAAGATGTCCACTTTTCTTCCCAATAAGAGATGTCTCCAAGTCAAAAGAGCATGAACAACTACCGCCAACTCGAGGTCATGAGTGGGGTAGTTCCTTTCATTGGGCTTCAACTGGCGAGAAGTATAGGTCACAACTTTCTTCTCTTGCATCAACACTGCACCAAGACCTTGAAGAGAGGCATCACAGAAGACCTCGAACGTTTGGATTCATCAAGAGGAGTCAGAACTGGAGCAGTGACTAATTTCTCTTTCAAGGTGTTGAAAGCGATGTCACATTCCGGAGACCAAACGTACTTCACGTGCTTCTGGAGAAGGTTTGAAAGAGGCTTTGCGATCTTTGAGAAGTTCTCAACGAACCTTCAACAGTAGCTTCCGAGACCCAGGAAGCTGTGGAGTTGCTTCACGTTCTGAGGTGGTTCCCAATTCACAATTGTAGACACCTTCTCAGGATTCACCGCTATGCCCTTGGCAGAGATGATATGCCCAAGATAGAGAACCTCATCGAGCCAAAACTCGCACTTTGAAAACTTCTCATAGAACTGATGTTCTCTGAGCTTATCCAGCACCAAACGCAAGTGCTTGGCATGATCTTCCTTGTTCTTGGAAAATACCAAAACGTCATCGAGGTAGACCAAGATGAAGTCATTTGTGTAGGGGTTGAAGATGAAGTTCATCATGCGAGAGAAAATCGGAGGAGCGTTGACGAGGCCAAAAGACATGGCAGTGTATTCATATGAACCATAGCTTGTTCTGAATGATGTCTTGGGGATATCTTGCTCACGAATTTGAATCTGGTGATAGCCCATACAGAGATCAAGCTTGGAGAATACTTGAGCACCTTTGAGTTGTTCAAACAGCTCGTTGATGTTGGGAAGTGGGTACTTGTTCTTTATAGTCTTCTTGTTCAATGGACGGTAGTCAACACAAAGTCGGTCTATTCCATCCTTCTTCTTCACAAAAAGAACTCCACAACCCCACGGAGAAGAACTAGGTCGGATGAGACCCATTCGCTCTTGAATATCGAATTGCTTCTTCAGCTCCTTCAACTCTTCAGGTCCAAGCTTGTAAGGACGTTTGCAAACAGGTTCCGTGCCAGGCTCAAGATCGATGACGAATTCAACTGACTGGTGCGGAGGCATTCCTGGAAGCTCTTCTGGAAAGACGTCTTGATATTCGCAAACGACCGGAATTTGAGAGATGGCATCCAGCTCACCCTTCTCATTGAGAGAAAAAAGACAGATGGTATCGTCATTAGCGGCAAAGACAATTACATCCTCAGATGAATGAGTCAATTGAATCTGCCTGGAAGCACAATCAAGCTGAGCCTTGTGCTTAGAAAGCCAGTCCATTCCGAAAATAAGATCAATATCCGAGTTACCAAGGACCATTGGAGAAGCCAGAAACTTGAAATCACCCATCATGATAGAAACATCTGGGACTATTGAAGTAGCCCTCATAGACTTAGCCGGAGAAACCACTCCCATAGGTTTAACCAACATTTGCGAAACGAAGTCATGCTTGGAAACAAATGATCTTGACATGAAACAATGCGATGCACCGGTGTCAAAAAGAACTTTTGCAGGAGTAGAGTTAATTGGAAAGTTATCCATGATGACATCTGACGAGTCCTCTGCCTGAGCCGCATTCAACAAGTTGACCTTGGCGTGCTTGGGGTTATGCTTGACCACTGATTGAAGCATTTATTGGCATAGTGACCCTTTTGTTGGCACTTGTTGCACGTGACCTCTGAGAGTGGACGGTGATATGGATCACTTGATCTTGGAGCTTGAGATGAAGTCTTGTTCTGAAAGCCAGGGTTGGGTTGGTGGGAAGATCCATTGCCACCTTTGCTCTTCTACTGATAAGGCTGACGGAACGAAGGAGGAGGAGGCCAATACTTTTGCTGCTTAGCCACTTGAGTAGAGGAAGAAGGAGTAGCATCTCTGACTTGCTTCTTGGAAGCATCGCACTTCAGTTGAGCAGTCTCTTGCTTCATTGCCATGTTGTAAAACTCATCGTACTTCTTGGGCTCAAAAAGGACGAGAGCTAGCTGGAGTTCTTCTCTGAGACCACCCTTGAACTGGTGTATCATGCTCTTCTCGTCAGGGACGTCTTGCTTAGCAAAACGGGCGAGCTTCTGAAATATGGTATTGTACTGGTAAACAGATATAGTGCCTTGCTTCAGGTTGCGGAAATCCTCACGCTTGCTTTCAACCACACTCACAGGAATATGATGAGCTTTGAAGTCTTGACGGAATTCATCCCACGTAATCACACGGCCTCCTCTAGAATCTTTGTACTGCTGAAACCATTCTGTAGCTTGGTCTTTGAGTTGGAAGGAGGCGAACTTGACAAAGTCCTCAGGCCTGACGTTACTGCACTCGAAATGCTTGCATATGTCCACAAGCCAATCATCAGCGTATGTTGCCTCAACACAATTGCTGAAGGTCTTTGGCTGGTTAGCAAGGAACTGGTTGAGTGTAGCAAACTGATTCTGATTGTTTCCATGGCCCTGGTTCCCTTGGTTGCAATCTTGAAGAAGTTGCATGATCATCTGCGTGTTTGCATTGGTAGCGGCCATCACATCTTGCCATGCCTCCGGAGGTGGAGGTGGTGGTGGCGGATCAGGATTCGGAGTCGTGCGCGTTGGAGGAGCAATCCTGAATAGGTTGACATCCGTTAGCATCTTGACAGACAAAAATTGAAGCTGAATCAAACGGGTTGAAATTGCAACATAAAGTCTTCACATCCGAACAAAATGAACGAATGCATTCCAATCGAGAAGCCACTTAGAATTGCGGTAGAAGAAAAAAAACAAGGTACGGACAAGAACGAATACTTGGTGAGGATTACCCAATCCCAAACCAAATATCCGCGGAAGAAGAACTAGAGCTACAAGAATTCCCACCTATGAAACTCCCGAACCTTTCCGGTTATGCAATCAGGTGTTGGGGATACAGGGGAAGCATAATATCTCACCCAATTCTAGCAAATCCTACATCCAGCTATATCCATCCTTCAACACATAACCAAGAAACCTTCGGAAATCATTTACCTCAACCTTCGAAAAGCATCCGTTATACAAGTTATGGCAATACTCCCGAACTCCCGCCCCAATACTGGGTGGCGTCGAGGTTATCTCACCAACAACTGCATAAAAGAGATTTTCAATGTCAGTGAAAACTCAGGTATTCCAGAACTGCAATGATAAAATTGTGATGACAACACCTCGAAGCTCAACTCCCCAGGACACTGCCACAACCCCTAAATGTTAGGAGGCACCAAGAACAATGTTCTCGTCACAAATCGATCGGAACGATTCCAAGATACCCGCGTGATCCTAAATTTTTTTTAGTGAAATTTGAGAAGAGAAGAGTCAAAACTCTACGTCAGGATGCCTCAACAGAGCGAAGAAGGGACTAGGGAGTAAAAAGAATTCCTAACTCTCCGATATATATAATCCTAAATGACTCAAAACATTTTTCTAGACTCAACAACGCCAGCGATTCGATCAAGCAGGGGGCTCCTAAGGTCGGGGAAGGCTCTGATTACCAACTTGTAATGTAACGCCCTCGATGCGGCTATATCTCCTACGTGTCGAAGCACGACTTAGAGGCATAACCGCATTGAAAGCAATGTCGCAAGTAGGTAATCTTCACAACAACCCATGTAAAATAAAGGGGAAAAGATACATAGTTGGCTTACACTCGCCACGTCACACAAATACATGAATAACATTACAATCATCCAATACACTCATGGTCCGACTACGGTACCAAAATAAAGATCAACCCACATGCGACACGGTCCCCGATCGCCCCAACTGGGCACCACTACTGATCATCTGGGAAAGACACATAGTAACGACGAGAGTCTTCATCGAACTCCCACTTGAGCTCAAGCGCATCGTCTGGAACGGTATCATCGGTCCCTGCATCTGGTTTGGAAGTAATCTGTGAGTCACGGGGACTCAGCAATCTCGCACCCTCGCGATCAAGACTATTTAAGCTTATAGGTAAGGACAAGGTATGATGTGGAGCTGCAGCAAGCGACTAGCATATATGGTGGCTAACCTATTCGCAAAAGAGAGCGAGAAGAGAAGGCAAAGCACGGACGAACAACTATGATCAAGAAGTGATCCTAGAACAACCTACGTCAAGCATTACTCCAACACCGTGTTCACTTCCCGACTCCGCCGAGAAGAGACCATCACGGTTACACACGCGGTTGGTGCATTTTAATTAAGTTAAGTTTCAGGTTATCTACAACCGGACATTAACAAATTCCCATCTGCCCATAACCGCGGCACGGCTTTCGAAAGTTCAAATCCCTGCAGGGGAGTCCCAACTTAGCCCATCACAAGCTCTCACGGTCAACGAAGGATATTCCTTCTCCCAAGACAATCCGATCAGACTCGGCATCCCGGTTACAAGACATCCTCGACAATGCGACAATGGTAAAACAAGTCCAGCAAGACCACCCGCTGTGCCGACAAATCCCGATAGGAGCTGCACATATCTCGTTCTCAGGGCACACCGGATAACCTAAGCGTACGGGAGCCAACGTAACCCAAGTTGCCAAGGGACAGCCCCGCACGGTGCTCTGGGTTGGACCAACACTTAGAGAAGCACTGGTCGGGGGGTTTAAAATAAAGATGACCCTTGAGTCCGCGAAACCCAAGGGAAAAAGGCTAGGTGGCGAATGGTAAAACCAAGATCGGGCCTTGCTGGAGGAGTTTTATTCAAGGCGAACTGTCGAGGGGTTCCCATTATAACCCAACCGTGTAAGGAACGCAAAATCCGGGAACATAACACCGATATGACAGAAACTAGGGCGACAAGAGTGGAACAAAACAATAGTCATAAGGCCGAGCCTTCCACCCTTTACCAAGTATATAGGTGCATTAAGATAAACAAGATAATATGGTGATAGCCCAACAATAAACAATGTTCCAACAAGGAACGATCTCCAAGCTTCACCTGCAACTAGCAACGCTATAAGAGGGGCTGAGCAAAGCGGTAACATAGCCAAACAACGGTTCGCTAGGACATGGTGGGTTAGACGTTTGACATGGCAATTTGGGAGGCATGATAAGCAAGTGGTGGGTATCGTAGCATAGGCATAGCAAAAGAGCGAGCATCTAGCAAACAAAGATATAAGTGATTTCAAGGGTATGGTCATCTTGCCTGCAAAGTTTTCAGAGTTGACTTGATCCTCGTAAGCGAACTCAAAGGGCTCCCTGTTCACGAACTCGTCTCCCGGCTCTACCCAAACAAGAACAACAAGCAAACGGAACACAATCAACCACGTGCAATGCTCAAACAACATGATGCGAACATGGTATGATATGCGGGATGCGGGATGTGATGCATATGCAAGATTTGACAAGTAAAGATAGAACCTGGCCTCAACTTGTAAATCCAAGAGTGCCACTGGAAAGGTGAGGTGATTTCGGTTGAAATTGATATAAAGATCACCGGAATCGGATGCACGGTTTGGAAATGGCAATCAAAACAAATATGGCACCGGTCTGCGATAATCAGCAAGTGACCAAATAAATGCATCAAGATAAATATGCTACAGCACTCAAACATGGCAACAAAATACATGGCAGGGATCCAATCATGATGATTGACAAAAGATGAACACTGAGCTACGGCTAATTCATCCATTAACAGGTTCAAACAAGCATGGCAAAAGTGCAAATGATAACAGGTTTCAGACTTAGTGAAATTAACACAAGTCTGGAATTTATCATCAGGAAGCACACTTTAGAGCATGAAAACTACATGATACAGGAACAAAACATGGCAAAGCAAGGCATGGAATGAAGCTACTCAAAGCACTTAACAAAAGTCCCTTAGTGGCCTTGAGCCAAAAGGGATCATAAAATACAATTGCAAGCATGTGAACATGGCAAAAACATAAACAGATTCAGAATTGGTGAAAAACTGGAGCATTCAAAACAGTTAACGAGTAGGCATGTTTACGAGCTCGATGCACTCACTACAGAGCATTGAATTACAAACTAAGCATACACCCATGTAGAAGACATGGCATAGAAGCTAGACATGGCAAGAACAACAACATAGCATGCACGGATCAATAGCAACATCCTCGGCAAAATCGCTAAACATGTCAACAATCTGCCAGGATCAATTTATAGCAAAAGTAGAGCTCGATTGACTCAAGCTAGGGTGCTCCATAAATGCAAACAAGGACATGGATGGATAGAGCACCAAAATTTTAACAAAACATCCTACTGATCATCCTAAAAAGAGGCACGGATCACTAGGAAACAACATGAACATATGGCATAATAACAAAATCAGGATAAGGACTTAGTGAAATTCTAAGTCCCTGAAATCAGCATAACGATTACGCTACTTTGCAAGCTTGTGCTAGTCACCACAAATATCACAAAAATACATGGCATACACCCTTGTAAAGATGGCATGGCATATAACAAAACACATGTAGAGCTCAGGATCATATCATGCACACCTTAATCATGGCAAAAATGACAAAAGGCTATTTGTTGAAACAGATCTGACAAATTCACCACATAGCCCTCTTCCAACAGCATTTCGGGCAACAACATGATCTCAAATGAAAATGATGCAATGAGATGAAATGATGTACTCGTCGAGACGAACATTTTGATATGCTACACGCACGAATCGGATCTATGATGAGAGAGTTATGACATGCCAAAGATTGCAAATAATTAGGGTTTTGGAGGGGGAAAAGTCAACCGCGGATCTCAGATCCAGATCTGCATGCTTCCCGAGGAGATCGGCGGAACAGTAACTCGAGGTCGCCGGAGAGGAGCTGGTCTTCGCTGGAGGAAGGAGGAGGACGGAGAGGTGGTCCGAAGTGGAGGAGGCCGGCGCTGGCGCGGGGCTCGGGGCGGCGCGACCGCGGCGGAGGTCGAGGTGGCCGCGAGTGGCGCCGGCGATGGCCGCGGTGGCCGGAGGCGGCGGCGCGGAGTAGACGGCGGCAGGGTCCGGCGCCGGCGACGAAGAAGGAGGCGGAGGCGGGGCGCTGCGGCTCGGCTCGGCTCGGCGGTGGGGAGGGCCGGCCTCGGGCCCGGCGGGCCTTGGCGGCGGCGGCGGGTACGGTGCCACGTGGCGCGCGGTTATAGGCTGGGCACGGCGGCACGGTGCGTCCGGCGGCGGCGCGAGGGGATTTTTAGGGTTAGGGGTGGTTTGGATCTGGAATTTTTGGAGGAGACCTAGTTTTATAGGTAGGAGGAGCTAGGAAGCTCCAAATGGAGTGCGCTTTTCGGCCACGCGATCGTGATCGAACGCTCTAGACGATGGGAGAGGTTTTGGTGGGTTTTGGGCCAAATTGGAAGGGTGTTGGGCTGCAACACACGCGAGGCCTTTTCGGTCCCTCGGTTAACCGTTGGAGTATCAAACGGAGTCCAAATGGCATGAAACTTGACAGGCGGTCTACCGGTAGTAAACCAAGGTCGCATGGCAAGTCTCGGTCCAATCCGAAAACGTTTATCCCCCACACATGAAAAGAGGTAGAAAGGACCACCGGGTGACACAGGAGCGCCGGAATGCAAAACGGACAACGGGGAAAATGCTCGGATGCATGAGACGAACATGTATGCAACTGCAATGCACATGATGACATGATATGAGATGCATGACAAATACAACAACACACAGAGACAAAAACCCGACAATGAGGAAAATAAAATAACTTAGTGCCGGAAACGGCAAGAGTTGGAGTACAGATAAGGTAAATTACATCCGGGGTGTTACAACCGATCTTGTCAGGACACGCCCCGCTGGTCCTGATGGGGTCAGGCTGGGCTTCTGCTCAGGTGCTCCTTTTACCCTCTTTCCTTCTCGAGGAAACTCCTAGGAGGAGAGGGGCAAGAAAGGCATTATGGGGACTTATCTTTTTTCAAATCAAAAGATGTAGGCACTTGCCAAATTTTAATTGAAACTATGTAATCCTTCATCCATGTTTGTACTTTGTATGATCTGTGCTTTTTTATCTATGTATTAATGGAAAAGGCTCTTGCCTGACACTTGTGCATGTATTAAACATGCCGAAGGACAAGCCTTCAATAATTCTTAGTAAACAAAGTTTTCTGGCAAGACACCTTGCCAGCCTTCATCGCAGCTGCTACTAAACTTCATTTAATGAGTTCAAAATGGGTTAGGAGAGCAAACTAAGTTGCCCCTCATTACTCTCTCCAAACGCAGCTACAACCAATCTTGCTGAGTGGACTCGAGTCAAAGATAGGAGCGCGGATGGCAGAGATAACAAGGTTTGGCTACGTACAAGTTTCTCATGCGCAAACATAACATGGAATGATGGGATGAACTTATCTTTGTTTGTTGTCCTTCTTATCACATTAGATAAAGAGTAGTTGCTGGGGACGAGGTGCGTGAGCTTGTATTTATCCTCTCTCCTGGGAAAAATCATCCAGATGAAATTCTTTTGCTGCTATTAATGGAAAAAAAGAGAAGAGATGATAGCACACGACCTTCCACAACATGTTAGTCATCTTATCTTAGGACTAGTGTAATCACAATGAGATCAAGCTCAAGCAAATAGGAAATCATGTATGCATGTTTTGTGAAAACACTTTGTTTTATTCGACTATGCATAGGGTCTGCACCTGGCTTTGTACAAAGGGTTAGAAGTCCCGAGGACTATGCTTGTACAAAATAGGTTGTCAGGGCAAGGCCCGACAACTACGCCTTATGGGTGGAACTTACGAAGATGCTCAATATTCCATGAGTTTTGCATCGGGATGCCATCCTTGGTCTCCAAACGGACTGCACCAGGTCTGGTGACACGTACTACCCGGTAAGGGCCTTCCCACTTTGGCGTCAACTTGTTGGTACCCTTGGCGGACTGAACACGCCGAAGGACAAGGTCACCTTCCTCAAGGCTCCGGGCATGAACCCTACAATTGTGATAGTAGCGCAGGGCTTCTTGGTATCGTGCAACACGTGCAGTTGCCCGGAGACGATCTTCCTCGAGGAGCATGGCATCGTCATGCCGCAGTTGCTCTTGCGCTACTTCATCATAGGCAAGTTCTCGAGGTGACCCGTATGTGAGTTCCGTGGAGAGTTCTGCTTCTACACCATATACTAGGGAGAAGGGAGTTAGGCCAGTAGCTCGATTTAGTGTCGTCCTGATTGACAAAAGAACCACTGGCAACTCTTCAAGCCAGTGCTTGCCGCTCCTTCGCAACTAATCAAAAGTTCTTGTCTTGAGCCCACACAACACTTCAGTGTTCATCCTTTCTACTTGTCCGTTGCTTCTTGGATGTGCAACAGAAGCGAAAGAGACCTTGCTTCCAAGGCTCTGGATGTACTGCATGAACGCACGGCTTGTGAACTAGGTGCCATTGTCGGTGATCACCCTGTTGGGTACTCCAAAACAACACACCAACTCTTTAAAGAACTTGGTAGCTGACTACGCAGTCACCTTCCTCACTAGCTCTACTTTGGACCACTTTGTAAACTTGTCGATTGCCACATACAAGAATTCAAAGACCCTGGTAGCACGGGGGAAGGGGCCCAAGATGTCGAGCTCCCAGACCGCGAAAGGCCAGGATAAAGGGATGGTTTGAAGGGCTTGAGCAGGATGATGAATATTCTTAGAGTGAAACTGGCATGCCTCACACTTGGTGACGAGCTCAGTTGCGCCCCGGAGGGCGGTGGGACAATAGAATCCTTGCCGGAAGGCTTTCTCGACAAGTGCTCGTGATCCAAGATACGAGCCACACACCCCTCCGTGTATCTCTGCCAACAGCGGCAGTCCATCATCCTGGCTAATGCACTTCAACTTCATGCCATTTGGTCTCTTTATGTATAGAATGTTATCCAAAAATGGATACATACACGATTGTTGGGCCACCTTTTCAGATTCCACTTAGTCATCGGGAAGTTTTCTGGTATGCAGGAATTGGACTATGTGTTGTGCCCATGCCGGAGCTTGTGGCTCGACGACAAGGACCAAAGGTACTTCTTCTGCTATGGGAGTGCTACCCTCAACAACGGGAACTAGAAGTCTAGCTGGAGGATGCAGCTCACCGTCTATCATAGGGCTCCCCCTGACAACCTTATCACCAGTGGCTCCAGGGAGCTCTGCCGGGAAATGCTTGCCGGTGTTCAATTTTCTTCTCTTCCTGGCCAACGCTGATGGAGAGTGAAAGTGCAACTACTCCCCGGGTGGTTTTGCTAATTCATTACAATATATAGCTCACTGAACTAATATCCATTCAAGTTTAATATTCCAAAAAGTTTAATGAACGCCATGGCATGGACTATAGATGTGGACCCCTCAAAATGCTAAGGACACATATTGGCAAAAGCTCAAGACTCTTCATTTATACTTTAGTGATCCAAGATCACATTGAGTCCATAGGAAAGCCAATACTACTAAAACCGGATGAGGTGTTGCTTAATGGCTTGCTTGCTCAAAATGCTTAGTGATATTGCTCCAAGGCCCTCAACCACTTTCTCATTCCAAATATGTCAAAACCTTAAACTCCATCTCGGACCCACCAATTCTTTCAATCCGGCGCCACCGAGTTCATATGACATAGCCACTGCCAGAAACCCTAACAGTTCGATCACATCGATACGGATCTCGGTCTCACAGAGATGGCCATGCCTACTCTCTGTTGCTTGTTGCAATTATTTTGGTCTCACCAAAATAGTGATCGGTCTCATCGAGTTGGCTTGACATTCTCTTTGTTGCCTTATTGCTTCACTTTGGTCTCACCGAGTTGTTGCAATCGGTGCCACCGAATTCATGTTTGCCCTAAGCCCTAGCACATCAGTCCCATCGAGTTGTTCCAGTCGGTCCCACCGAGATTCCTAACGCTCACATTTTGAACTAAATCGGTCCCACCAAGTTCATCTATTTGGTCTGACCGAGTTGGGTCAAATGTGTGTAACGACTGAATTTTGTGTGGAGGCTATATATACCCCTCCACCCCTTCTCCATATGTGAGAGAGCCATCAGAACGTGCCTACACTACGAGCATACATTTTTCTGAGAGAGAGAACCACCTACTCATGTGTTGAGATCAAGATATACCAATCCTACCACAAGAATCTTGATTTCTAGCCTTCCCCAAGTTGCTTTCCACTCAAATCATCTTTCCAGAATATCCAAATCTGTGAGAGAGTTGAGTGTTGGGGAGACTATCATTTGAAGCACAAGAGCAAGGAGTTCATCATCAACACAACATCTATTACCTTTTGGAGAGTGGTGTCTCCTAGATTGGTTAGGTGTCGCTTGGGAGCCTCCGACAAGATTGTGGACTTGAACCAAGAAATTTGTAAGGGCAAGGAGATCACCTACTTCGGGAAGATCTACCCGAGTGAGGCAAGTCCTTCGTGGGCGATGGCCATGGTGGGATAGACAAGGTTGCTTCTTCGTGGACCCTTCGTGGGTGGAGCCATCCGTGGACTCGCACAACGGTTACCCTTCGTAGGTTGCAGTCTCCATCAACGTGGATGTACGATAGCACCACCTATCGGAACCATGCCAAAAATCTCCATGTCATTATTGTGTTTACACTCTCCAAACCCTACCCTTTACCTTCATATGCAATGTTTTACTTTCCACTGCTACACTCTTAGAATTGCATGTGTAGGTTGATTGCTTGACTTGTGCTAATTGCTAAAATCTGCCCACAACTAAAATTGGGAAATGGTTAGATTTTTATTTGGTCAAGCAGTCTAATCACCCCCTCTAGACCTACTTTCTATCCTAAAAGTGGTATCAGAGCTTTGGTCTCCACTTGCCTTGATTTCTATGGCTTTGGTGATCATAGCCTTGGTTTCACAACCTAGGAGAGTATGACGTCTAGCAAGGGAAATTACCACCGAAGAGGTCCTTACTTTGATTGTACTAATTTTGCTAGTTGGAAGCATAAGATGAAAATGCATATTATTGGTCATAACCCTACCGTTTGGGCTATTGTATGCATTGGCTTGCAAGGTGATTTCTTCAAGGATGGAAAAGAACCACATCATGAAGCGTCCGGAAGTCTAGAAGCGGTCGGACATCCGACATTTTAGCTCGGATCAGGTGGCGTCAAATTTCTGGAGGCGGTCGGTTGTCCGGTAGTCGGTTGTCTTGAGGTCTCGGACTTCTCATAATTTCCCTTCTGTTGGGTGACACCAGATGTCCGAAGGGACTCAGTCACCCGGTCGCTGGGGTGGGTTGGACGTCCGGCCGCTTTGGCATTCGCTGGATGGGACTTGGACTGGCTGGTTTACGCACCAGGCATCAGACGTCTGGTCCAGGCCGGTCGCTCGGTGGCTGTAGGCTCCTGACAGCTCATGACAGCTCCTTCTCTTGGTCCTGGTACTTGGTGTCCTCGCTAGCTCGTCTGTTGGATGTAGTGGTTCCGCGGCCTCCCTCTAGGTACTAATCACACATAGGGTTCCACTTGAGGTAGTAGCCATGTCTCACATGTAGAAAGTGGTAGTTCAGAGAGGAGCGAGTTCACCTTAGTTGTGATAGCCCTTGCTCGAGCTCTTCTCATAGATCCATGTGGTGTCGTAGGAGACGAAGGTAGGTCCATGGGGATGACCGTAGGATGCTCCACATCACTATCCATACGCAAATGTAACCAGGCAAGATCTCTAGGTGCAAAGACAACATGTTTTCTACCTTTATCTCCAGCAAGTTAATATTTAGCATTCATACGCTCAATGTTTTCCTTAGTTAACTCATAAATTTTTAAGATCAGTTCAGCACGTTGTTTAGCATCAAATTAACCTTCGCCAAAGATGCAAGAGGCAACAAATCAATAGGTGCACAAGGTAGGAAACCATACTCAATTTCAAATGGGCACATCTTAGTAGTAGAATTCAACGAACGATTATATGCAAATTCAATATGAGACAAGCATTCTACCCACATTTTCTTGTTATTCTTCAAAACAGCCCTAAGCATAGTAGACAATGTTCTATTGACTACTTCAATTTCTCCATCAGTTTAGGGATGACATGCAGTACTAAAAAGCAGTTTAGTCCCCGACTTAGCCCATAGACATCTCCAAAAGTGGCTAAGAAACTTAGTATCACGATCTGAAACAATTGTACGCCCTTCGTCTTCACGCCAAAGTGTCCCATTAATCCTCCTCCATGCGCCTCCTACAACAACAAAAGGCGAATGGAGCTAGCTGGAATGCTTAGCTTGTTAGCACAAAACACAAATCCATCGTTAATGGCGAACTTGTTCCATGTTCTCCCTTCTTTACAATTATGCAATAAATTTTTAAATTCAACATCATGCACATATTGATCTTTGATGGTCTCTAAACCAAATATTTTAAAGTCAAGTTGTCAAAGCGTAGCATAACGACGAGACAATGCATCAGCAATAACATTTTCTTTACCCTTCTTGTGTTTAATGATGACAGAGGCAAAGGTGTCCCGATTTTCGATGAGATGGTGGCTATCATTTTCTATGGGAGTCGACCTTGATGATCCGACTACAAACGTGCGAGACGTCGCGCCTTAGCAATCTCTAAACCAATTTCCGAGGGGTTATTGACCACGCTAGAGCACGATCAACCTGACCACGACGGCCTGTTTCTCGTGAGCAAACGAAGAACAAGCAAGAAACTGAGATTGCTGTCTGGATATTGCGGATATAAGAGGAAAGCTTTACTAATGAAGGTGGGGTTCTGTGATGCCTTTGTCTGGTCGTTGAACACAAACGAAGTACGCGAAGCTGCAACTATGGTGAACTTTTAATCTAAACAAAACCCCAAAGTCTAAATGATGCCCTAAGGGTTGTATATATGGGGAAGAGAGTGGGGAATTTCATGGCCCTTGGAGGAGGGGTCTGAAGCCAACCCTAACTCTTGTTTCCCCACACATACGGACTCTGAAAACATCCTATAATCAAGTATTTTGAAATTACATGGGCCTGGCCCAAAAATAAGGTGACACGGCACCTAGAATAGCGTCTGGACGAAATTTATGATGTGGCATCTTGTATATTTCGTCCAAGGCTTCATGCACTCATTATGGTGGCTTCAAAGGCTTGGAATCATTACTTGTAACTCCGTTCTTGTTCCCCTTGTGCATGCCATCATCTCCATGCTCGAACTTGCTCCAAGGTTCATCTTTCTTGTCCAAGCTAGGCCCTTCATTTGTAAGCAAAACAAATGTATCCAATTTAGGCAGCATCAGATTCTCATGAACATTAGAATAGTTACCAAGAAACGAAGGTACCTGGTAATTCAATTGGTCCAGTATGTATAGCAGCAGGGGCTATGGGTGTAACAATGGTATTGATGTCCTCATCATCCTCCCCTTCTTGAAATGAAGTCGTCCTCAACTGAAGCTCATCTTCCTCACCCAAATAAGGCTTCAAATCTGCAATGTTAAAAGTGGGACTAACCCCAAAATCTGCAGGCAGCTCAAGTTTATATGCATTATCATTTATTTTCTCTAACACCTTAAAAGGACCATCAGCACGTGGCATTAGCTTTGATTTGCGCAAATTATGAAATCCTTACGCAAATGTAACCAAACAAGATCTCCAGGTGCAAACACAACATGTTTTCTACCATTATCTCCTGCAAGTTTATATTTAGCATTCATACGCTCAATGTTTTCCTTCGTTAACTCATGCATTTTTAAAAACAATTCAACATGTTCTTCGGCATCAAAATTAACCTTCTTCAAAGATGGAAGAGGCAACAAATCAATAGGTGCACGAGGTAGGAAACCATACACAATTTCAAAAGGGCACATCTTAGTAGTAGAATGCAATGAACGATTATAAGTAAATTGGATATGAGGCAAGCATTCTTCCCAGATTTTCTTATTATTCTTCAAAACAGCCCTAAGCATAGTAGACAATGTTCTGTTGACTACTTCAGTTTGTCCATCAATTTGGGGGTGACAAGTAGTACTAAAAAGCAGTTTAGTCCCCAACTTAGCCCATAAACATCTCCAAAAGTGGCTAAGCAATTTAGTATCATGATCTGAAATAATAGTATTTGGCACACCATGCAAGTGAATAATTTCACGAAAGAACAAATCAGCAACATTAACAGCATCATCGCTTTTATGATATGGTATAAAGTGTGCCATTTTCGAGAATCTATCCACGACAACAAATATGCTATCCCTCCCCTTCATTGTTCGAGGTAAACCTAAAACAAAGTCCAAAGATATATCCTCCCAAGGAACACTAGGTACAGGCAAGGGCATATATAAACCATAAGGATTGAGTCGTGACTTAGCTTTTTGACATGTAGTGCAGCGGGCAATAAAACGCTCAACATCATGTCTCATCTTTGGCGAAAAGAAATGTGTAGCAAGTATGTCCTCTGTCTTCTTCACGCCAAAGTGTCCTATTAATCCTCTTCCATGCGACTCCTGCAACAACAGAAGACGAACGGAGCTAGCTAGAATGCATAGTTCGTTAGCATGGAACACAAATCCATCATTAATGACGAACTTGTTCCACGTTCTTCCTTCTTCACAATTATGCATTACATCTTTAAAATCAGTATCATGCACATATTGATCTTTGATGGTCTCCAAACCAAATATTTTGAAGTCAAGTTGTGAAAGCATAGTATAGCGACGAGACAATGCATCAGCAATAACATTTTCTTTACCCTTCTTGTGTTTAATGACATAAGGGAAAGTCTCAATGAATTCAACCCATTTAGCATGTCTATGATTTAGTTTTTCTTGACTTTTAAAGTCCAACCAAGAGCATATAATTCTTTATCATAAGTAGAATAATTCAGACTAGGCCCACTCAATTTTTCAGAAAATACGCAATAGGTTTGCCATCTTGTAATAACACACCTCCTAATCCAATCCCACTAGCATCTCATTCAAGCTCAAAAGTCTTATTAAAATCAGGAAGTTGGAGTAAAGGAGCATGTGTCAACTAATCTTTCAATACCATGAAGGCTTCTTCCTGTGCGGTACCCCAAACAAAAGGTGCATCCTTCTTTGTAAGCTCATTGAGAGGTGCGACAATGGTGCTGAAATCTCTCACAAAACGCCTATAGAATCTAGCGAGGCCAAGAAAACTCCTCACTTGTGTGACCGTTTTGGGCCGCGGCCAACTCTCAATAGCTTCAATCTTCACCTTATCAACTTCAATTCCCTGTGGAGTAACAACATAGCCAAGAAAAGATACTCGGTCGGTGCAGAAGGTGCACTTCCCAAGGTTACCAAACAAACGTGCATCACATAGAGCAATAAACACAACACATAAATGTTCCAAATGTTCCTCCCAAGATCTGCTATAAATCAGTATATCATCAAAATAGACTACCACAAATCATCCAATGAAAGCACGTAAAACTTCGTTCATTAATCTCATGAAAGTACTAGGTGCATTAGTTAACCCAAAAGGCATGACTAACCATTGATATAATCCAAACTTAGTTTTAAATGTTGTTTTCCATTCATCTCCAATTTCATACAAATTTGATGGTATCCACTACGCAAATCAACTTTGGAGAATATTGTAGAGCCACTCAATTCATCAACCATGTGATGAGGACATCAATACCATTGTTACACCCACATCCGCTGCTGCTATACATACTGGACCAATTACTAGAGCTCGCGCACGCTAATTAAATTAACAGGTACTTTCGTTTATTGGTAATGATTCTAATGTTCATGAGAATATGATGCTACCTAAATTTGATACATTTGTTTTGCTTACAAATGAAGGGCCTGGCATGGATAAGAGGGATGAACACTGGAGCAAGACCAAGCATGGAGATGATGGCATGCGCAAGGGGATCAAGAACAGAGTTACAAGTGATGATTTCAGGACTTTGAAGCCACCATAAGGAGTGCATGATGCCTTGGACGAAATATACAAGATGCCACTTCATAAATTTCGTCCAGAGGCTATTCTAGGAGCTGCGTCACCTTATTATTGGGCCAGGCCCATGTATTTTCGAAATACTTAAGTATAGGCTGTTTTTAGAGTCCGTATGTGTGGGGAAACAAGAGTTAGGGTTGGTTTCGGACCGCTCCTCCAAGGGCCACGAAATCCCCCCCCTCTTCCTCCATATACACAGCCCTTAGGGCGTCGATTAGACTTTGGGTTTTGTTTAGATTAAAAGTTCGCCATAGCTACAACTTCGCGTACTTCATTTGTGTCCAACGACCAGACCAAGACGTCACAGAACCCCACCTTCATTAATAAAGCTTTCCTCTTTTATTCGCAATATCTAGATTGCAATCTCAGTTTCTTGCTTGTTCTTCATTTGCTCGCAAGAAATAGACCCTCGTGGTCAGGTTGATCGTGCTCCGGCGTGGTCAATAACCCTCGGAAGTTGGTTTAGCGATTGCTAAGGCGCGACGTCTTCGCACGTTCGTAGTCGGATTGTCAAAGTCGACTCCCACAGAAAACGATATCTATCTCATCGAAA
This sequence comes from Triticum urartu, assembly GCF_003073215.2. Lineage (NCBI taxonomy): Eukaryota > Viridiplantae > Streptophyta > Magnoliopsida > Poales > Poaceae > Triticum > Triticum urartu. The sequence goes on from NC_053023.1 coordinate 217,144,643, forward strand.
CATCGGGACACCTTTGCCTCTATCAAGTTGTATCAGATTTCTAGGTTGCTCGATGAGATTTTACATTTTACGTAGTTTAGATCGAGTCTGTTCTTCATACCTACAGTCCACGAAAAAGCCAAAAAGAAAAAAATTACGGTTAGTTCATCATATCCGAACCAGTCTGAGCCTTTGCATAGTCTTTTCAGTAGCTTTGTTGAATTTGCGATTGCATCGTCGTGTCTAGTTGCTGGTCTTAGAGTCTAGTCTTTTAGAGTTTCGAGTTCTGGTCATAATTTGTCACGCCGCCGCAGCACCATCGTCATCGTTCCTACCATATACCACCACCACCAACACATTCCTTACCGTTGCCATATACATCCGCCTGTCCACCACCAATCCGAGTCGACATATACATCCGCCTGTCCACCACCAATCCGAGTCCATATATACATCTGTCTGTCCACCAATTATCCGAGTCCACATATACATCCGCCTGTCCACCACCAATCCGAGTCCACATGTACATCTGCCTGTCCACCGCCAATCCGAGTTCTTTTCATATTAGGTTTGTTTTCGAGATCCATCTAGTTTTCGTTTTGTGTTTCCTTGCCTGAGTAGGTCTCGAAAAAAAAGAGTCTCGAGACCCCGGGCAGTTTTTAGGCCAAAATTTCGGTGACCAAAAATATTTTTCCCTATCCTATTTTTAGGTCCCATGGACCGTTTGGAGACACTCGCCATCATCGTGATTTTTTGTCACACTTTTTCGTCGTCGCTGCCCTGATTTCTGAAAAAAGTCAAAAAAATCTGTGCCCATCCTGTCAGTTTGACGAGGGAAGAGTTTTGAGAAACTCGCCATTATAGTGATTTTTCGCAAAAAAAAAGAGGAGCGCCAAAAAAACAGAGCGAAAAAAAAATTCGAGTGTTCTTTTCCCTTGTTTACGTGCAGCGCCGTGATTTTGTTAGTGTTCTAGGCTCGCGTCTCTAGCACGGTCTAGCCTAGGACCAACATAGTACCGTCGTTGAGCGTTTATTCAACTTTGCATCTCTAAATTGATTATTGCTGACCCTTTTTGCTACCATATTATAAGCCTTCCCAGCTCCACATACATCTACGTCATGTGTTTGACTCTCCCTGGTAATCGCTCTATCCAAGCTTTGAGACTTTTGACTACGATAGTTGCCGATCACCGCCTGCTACTGGGTAAGAACTGGTAAGAGTTTGAGATTTGCTTGACGGATTTGTGACACCCACCACCACCTCTTGTTAGTAGTCTGTAGGATCATATTCTTGTGTGTTTCTATTGCTGCTAACCATGGCAAGATCACAAGCCGACGAGACTGACTGGGAGAACATGACGAATAAGGAGTTGCATGATAAATTTCAGGAAATGATGAGTGGACAGGTGCAAGATGTGCTAAACAGAATTGAAGAGGCCATGGAGAAGATAGATGGCATGGAGAAGACGTTCGAAACAAAGCTCGATAACAAGTTTAATGAATTGCTCGCGCGTCTTCCACCACCACCACCGGCTGCACCTAACGCACCTCTACAACAACAACAACAACAACAAAAACAAGAACAACAACAACAATAGCAACAAACAACAGCAACAACAACAGCAGCAATAGCAACACCAGCAACACCAATAGCAACAACAGCAACAGCAACAACAGCAACAGCAGCAACAGCAGCAAGAACAGCAGCAACAACAACAGCAACAACAACAGGAACAACAATAGGAACAACAGCAACAACAAAAACAACAACAACAACAACAACAACAATAACAACAACAACGAGAGCTGTGTCCCTCTTGCGCCTGGCTAAACTGTTGGTGCTGCTATTGACTCTTCTGTGGCTCCTGCTGCTGATGCGGAGGAGGATCATTATGTGGGAGATTACGAGGATGAGGTTGATCAAAATTAGAACTACGTGCAACCACCAGCACCACAACCACCAGGTTGTCCACATGCAAATAATGGCAATGGTAGGGTTCCCCATCAGGTACGAGATCATGACCATCTCCCTAAACTGAAATTGAATATTACACCATTTGAGGGTAGATATGTTCCTGATATATATCTTACTAGGGAGTTAGAAACTGAACAACGATTTACATGTTTACAATATCCTGAGGAGAGACGTGTTCCTGCTGCTGTTTGTGCTTTCACTATCTTTGCATGTGTTTGGTGGTCTGAACATTGTAGATTATATCCTATTCCAGCTACTTGGGATGCTTTGAAAACTACTATGCGTACTCATTGGGTTACACCATATTATCAACGTGAATTACTTCAAAAATTGCAGCGTTTAAGACAAGGAAAAAATTCTGTAGAAGAATATTATCAGGAATTACAAACTTGCATGATTAGATGTGGTATTGTTGAGGAGAATGAAGCTATGCTTGCACATTTTATGGGTGGATTAAATAGAGAGATTCAGACCATTCTAGAGTATAAGGAGTATACTAATATCACTCATTTATTCCATCTTGCTTGTAAAGCTAAACATGAAGTACAGGATCGGCAAGCATTGGCCCGAACTAACTTTTCTGCAAGTCGATCTTCATCATGGACACCACGTGCATCCTCTACTTCGACTGGACCAGCACCTCCATCAGGTGCCACCTCCAGCTGTGATACAAGAAAGCAGACACAACCACCACTATCTGCCAAGAGCACACCTGCTGGGCCTGCGCAGAGCTCTTCTTCTTCCATGGCATCAACGGGCACACAGGTGATATTATTTGTCGTCGTTGTAAGGGAAAAGGGCATTTTGCGAGAGAATGCAAATCTCAGCGTGTGATGATGGTTACTGAGGATGGTGGGTATGAGTCCGCTAGTGACTATGATGAGGAGACTTTGGCTCTTATTACACCTGAAGAACACGGTGGAGATGATTCTGATCATGAGACGCAATACATGGCTGCTTAAGATGCTGACAGGTATGAATGTTTAGTTTCTCAACGTGTTTTGAGTGTGCAGGTTACACAAGCTGAGCGAAATCAGAGGCATAATTTGTTCCATACAAAGGGAGTTGTGAAGGAACGTTCGGTTCACGTCATCATAGATGGAGGGAGCTGCAATAACTTGGCTAGCATGGAGATGGTGGAGAAGCTATCTCTCACCATAAGACCACATCCACATCCTTACTACATCCAATGGTTCAACAACAGCGGCAAGGTTAAGGTAACACGTACTGTTCGTGTGCATTTTAGTATCTCTACATATGCTGATTATGTTGATTGTGATGTGGTACCTATGCAAGCATGTTCCTTATTATTTGGTAGACCATGGCAATTTGATAAAAATTATGTACACCATGGTAGAAACAATCAGTATATTATTACTTTGCTTCCTATGACTCCTGATTCCATTTTGAAAGATGATATTAATAAAGCTAATAAAGCAAAATAGGAGAAAAATAAGAGTGAAAATCAGATTGTGGCAAAAGAATTTGAGCAACAAATGAAGCCTAATAATAAACCATCTAGTGTTGCTTCTAAAATTAAATTGAAAAGTGCATGTTTACTTGCCACCAAATCTGATATTGATGATCTAGATTTTAGCAAATATGTTTGCTATGCTTTTATGTGCAAAGAGGCATTATTTTCATTCAAGGACGTGCCTTCCTCTTTGCCTCCTGCTGTAACTAACATTTTGCAGGAGTTCGCTGACGTCTTTACACAAGACGTGCCATTGGGATTACCACCAATTCAAGGGATTGAGCATCAAATTGACTTAATTCCCGGTGCATCATTACCCAACCGTGCACCATACCGTACCAATCCAGAGGAGACGAAGGAGGTTATGCGTCAAGTACAAGAACTGCTCGACAAAGGTTATATACGCGAATCCCTTAGTCCTTGTGCTGTTCGTAACATTTTACTGCCGAAAAAGGATGATACGTCATGTATGTGCGTTGATTGTAGAGGCATTAATAATATTACTATTCGTTATCGTCATCCTATTCCTAGGCTAGATGATATGCTTGATGAATTGAGTGGCTCTACAATATTCTCCAAAGTTGATTTGCATAGTGGATACCATCAAATTCGTATGAAATTGGGAGATGAATGGAAACCAGCATTTAAAACTAAGTTTGGATTATATGAGTGGTTAGTCATGCCTTTTGGGTTAACTAATGCACCTAGTACTTTCATGAGATTAATGAACAAAGTTTTACGTGCTTTCATTGGACAATTTGTGGTAGTTTACTTTGATGACATATTGATTTATAACAAATCTTTGGAGGAACATTTGGAACATTTATGTGATGTTTTTATTTCTCTACGTGATGCACGTTTGTTTGGTAACCTTGGAAAGTGAAACTTTTGCACCGACCGAGTATCTTTTCTTGGCTATGTTGTTACTCCATATGGAATTGAAGTTGATAAAGCCAAGATTGAAGCTATTGAGAGTTGGCTGCAGCCCAAAATGGTCACACAAGTGAGGAGTTTCCATGGCCTCGCTGGTTTCAATAGGCATTTTGTGAGAGATTTCAGCACCATTGTTGCACCTCTCAACGAGCTTACAAAGAAGGATGTGCCTTTTGTTTGGGGTACCGCACAGGAAGAAGCCTTCATGGTATTGAAAGATAAGTTGACACATGCTCCTTTACTGCAACTTCCTAATTTTACTAAGACTTTTGAGCTTGAATGTGATGCTAGTGGAATTGGATTAGGAGGTGTGTTATTACAAGATGGCAAACCTGTTGCATATTTTTCTGAAAAATTGACTGGGCCTAGTCTGAACTATTCTACTTATGATAAAGAATTATATGCTCTTGTTCGGACCTTAGAAACATGGCAACATTATTTATGGCCCAAAGAATTTGTTATACATTCTGATCATGAATATTTGAAACACATTAAAAGTCAAGCAAGACTGAACCATACACATGCTAAATGGGTTGAATTCATTGAGACTTTCCCTTATGTCATTAAACACAAGAAGGGTAAAGAAAATGTTATTGCTGATGCATTGTCTCGTCGTTATACTATGCTTTCACAACTTGACTTTAAAATATTTGGTTTGGAGACCATCAAAGATCAATATGTGCATGATGCTGAATTTAAAGATGTATTGCAGAATTGTAAGGAAGGGAGAACTTGGAACAAGTTCGTTCTTAACGATGGATTTGTGTTTCGTGCTAACAAGCTATGCATTCCAGCTAGGTCCGTTCGTCTTTTGTTGTTGCAGGAGGCGCATGGAGGAGGATTAATGGGACACTTTGGCGTCAAGAAGACGGAGGATATACTTCTACACATTTCTTTTGGCCAAAGATGAGACGGGATGTTGAGCGTTTTGTTGCTCGCTGCACTACATGTCAAAAAGCTAAGTCACGACTCAATCCTCATGGTTTATATATGCCTTTGCCTGTACCTAGTGTTCCTTGGGAGGATATATCTATGGACTTTGTTTTAGGTTTACCTCGAACATACAAGGGGAGGGATAGCATATTTGTTGTCGTGGATAGGTTCTTGAAAATGGCACACTTTATACCATGCCATAAAGCGATGATGTTGTAAATGTTGCTGATTTGTTCTTTCGTGAAATTACTCGCTTGCATGGTGTGCCAAATACTATTGTTTCAGATCGTGATACTAAATTTCTTAGCCACTTTTGGAGTTGTTTATGGGCTAAGTTGGGGACTAAACTAATTTTTAGTACTACTTGTCACCCCCAAACTGATGGACAAACTGAAGTAGTCAATATAACATTGTCTACTATGCTTAGGGCTGCTTTGAAGAATAATAAGAAAATGTGGGAAGAATGCTTGCCTCATATTGAATTTGCTTATAATCGTTCAATGCATTCTACTACTAAGATGTCCCCTTTTGAAATTGTGTATGGTTTCCTACCTCGTGCACCTATTGATTTGTTGCCTCTTCCATCTTCGGAGAAGGTTAATTTTGATGCTATAGAACGTGCTGAATTGATTTTAAAAATGCATGAGTTAACTAAGGAAAACATTGAGTGTATGAATGCTAAATATAAACTTGCTAGGGATAAGGGTAGAAAACATGTTCTGTTTGCACCTGGAGATCTTGTTTGGTTACATTTGCATAAGGATAGATTTCCTAATTTGCGAAAATCAAAGCTAATGCCACGTGCTGATGGTCCTTTTAAGCTGTTAGAGAAAATAAATGATAATGCATATAAACTTGAGCTGCCTGTAGATTTTGGGGTTAATCCCACTTTTAACATTGCAGATTTGAAGCCTTATTTGGGTTAGGATGATGAGCTTCCGTCGAGGATGACTTCATTTCAAGGGGAGGATGATGAGGACATCAATACCATTGTTACACCCACATCCCCTGCTGCTATACATACTGGACCAACTACTAGAGCTCGCGCACGCCAATTAAATTATCAAGTACTTTCGTTTCTTGGTAATTATTCTAATGTTCATGAGAATATGATGCTGCCTAAATTGGATACATTTGTTTTTGTTACAAATGAAGGGCCTAGCATGGATAAGAGGGATGAACACTGGAGCAAGACCAAGCATGGAGATGATGGCATGCGCAAGGGGATCAAGAACAGAGTTACAAGTGATGATTTCTGGACTTTGAAGCCACCATAAGGAGTGCATGAAGCCCTGGACGAAATATACAAGATGCCACTTCATAAATTTTGTCCAGAGGCTATTCTAGGTGTTGCATCACCTTATTATTGGGCCAGGCCCATGTATTTTCGAAATACTTAAGTATAGGTTGTTTTTAGAGTCCGTATGTGTGGGGAAACAAGAGTTAGGGTTGGTTTCGGACCCCTCCTCCAAGGGCCATGAAATCCCCCCCCCCACTTCCTCCATATATACAGCCCTTAGGGCGTCGATTAGACTTTGGGTTTTGTTCAGATTAAAAATTTGCCATAACTGCAACTTCGCGTACTTCGTTTGTGTCCAACGATCAGACCAAGACGTCATAGAACCCCACCTTCATTAATAAATCTTTCCTCTTTTATTCGCAATATCTAGATTGCAATCTCAGTTTCTTTCTTGTTCTTTGTTTGCTCGCAGGAAATAGACCCTCGTGGTCAGGTTGATCATGCTCCGGCGTGGTCAATAACCCTCGAAAGTTGGTTTAGCGATTGCTAAGGCGCGACGTCTTCGCACGTTCTTAGTCGGATCGTCAAAGTCGACTCCCACAGAAAATGATATCTATCTCATCGAAACATCCGGACACCTTTGCCTCTATCACCATGTCATCTAGCCTAGGAATAGGATGGCGATAACAAATAGTAATATTATTAATGCCTCTACAATCAACATACATACGCGACGTACCATCCTTTTTTTGGCACTAGTATAATGGGAACAGCACAAGGACTAAGAGATTCGCGTATATAACCTTTGTCGAGCAGCTCCTGTACTTGATGCATAATCTCCTTCATCTCCTCAGGATTGGTATGGTATGGTGGACGGTTAGGCAGCGAAGCACCAGTAATTAAGTCAATCTGATGCTCGATCCCTCTAATCGGTGGTAATCCCGGTGGCACGTATTGTGGAAAGACGTCAGGGAACTCCATAGTGACAGCAGGTGGCAAAGAGGAAGTTACATCCTCGAAAGAAAATAACACCTCTTTGCACACGAAAGCATAGCAAACAAATTTGCTGAAATCTAGATCATCAATATCAGATTTGGTGGCAACTAAACATGCACTTTTCAATTTAATTTCGAAATGGAATCAGGAGTCATAGGAAGCAAAGTAGTATTTTTGTCCTTATGAACAAGAGTATATTGATTGTTTCTACCATGGTGTACATAATTTTTATCAAATTGCCATGGTCTACCAAGTAATAAGGAACATGCTTGCATAGGTACCACATCACAATCAACATAATCAACATATGTAGAGATACTAAAATGCACACGAACAGTACGTGTTACCTTAACCTTGCCACTGTTGTTGAACCATTGGATGTAGTAAGGATGTGGATGTGGACTTGTGGTGATAGATAGCTTCTCCACCATCTCCATGCTAGCCAAGTTGTTGCAGCTCCCTCCATCTATGATGACACGAATAGAACGTTCCTTCACAACTCCCTTTGTATGGAACAAATTATGCCTCTGATTTTGCTCTGCTTGTGTAATCTGCACACTCAAAACACGTTGAGCAACTAAACATTCATACCTGTCAGCATCTTCAACAGCCATGTATTGCGTCTCATGATCAGAATCATCTCCACCATGTTCTTCACTGGTAATAAGAGCGAAAGTCTCCTCATCATAGTCACTAGCGGACTCATACCCATCATCCTCAGTAACAATCATCACATGTTGAGATGGGCATTATCTCGCATAATGACCTCCACCCTTGCAACGATGACAAATAATATCATGTGTTTGCCCTGTTGATGCCATGGATGAAGAAGAGCTCTGTGCAGGCCCAAAAGGTGTGCTCTTGGCAGATAGTGGTGGTTGTGCCTGCTTTCTTGTATCATGGTTGGTGGTGGCAACTGATGGAGGCGCCGGTGCATCAGAACATGTGGAAGTAGAGGATGCACGCGGTGTCCATGATGAAGGTCGACCTGTAGAAAAGTTAGTTCCCGCCAATGCCTGTCGATCCTGCACTTCACGTTCATCTTTGCAAGCAAGATGGAATAAACGAGTGATATTATTATATGGGACATTTACATCTATGCCCCTAATTTGCGCCCACTCTCACATTTACCCCTAATTTCAAAGCCTGCTCAAATTTGCCCCTCCGCCGTTAGGTGCACTTACAGAAATACCCTTCTGTGCCGTTACCGTCCGGTCAAAGCAGGTCAAAGCCGGTCAAAGGGCTTTGACCGTCCTGAAAAAAATAGCAAACAAATTCTAAAAAATCTGAAAATTTGTGGGATCAAAGGTACTCAGGTTTGCAAGGTGCGTGAAAAGTTTCGTGTTGTTTGTACATTCCAGGAGCTTGTTCAGAGGAAAAACAACAAATATGTAAGCATGTGAACAGTAAATTCAAAAAAATAGCAAGAAAATTCAAAAAAATATGAAATTTCTTGGCATCAAAGAGGCGTGAGTCTGCAAGCTTCATGCAAATTTTTGTTGTGTTTGGACATTGGAGGGGCTTGTGGAGAAAAAAACAAAATTTGGATCGAGAAAAAACTTGGGAAAAATGACTATTTTGTTTTTTCTGGCTAGAGCTCCTCGCATGTCATTTGATCACAAAAACTTGCAAGCACCTTGTGCACCCAAGCCACTTTGATGCCAAAAAAATTCATATTTTTTTAAATTTTCTTGATATTTTATTTCAAATTTATTGTTCACAAGCGTGCAGATTAACTATTTTTCCTCGCCACGAGCTCCTGGAATGTCCAAATAGCACGAAAATTTGCACACACCTTGGGCACATGAGTATCTTCGATCTCACAAAATTTTAGATTTTTTAGAATTTTTTTGCTATTTTTTCAGGACGGTCAAAGATGTTTGACCGGACGGTAACGACGCAGAAGGGCATTTCTATAAGGGCACCTAAAGGCGGAGGGGCAAATTTGAGCAGGCTTTCGAATTAGGGGTATATCTGATTAGGTGGTTCGAGTTAGGGACAGAAATGCAAATGACCCTTATTATATTCCTTATACTCTAGAATGGTCTGGATCTCTTTATTTAATCCACCCATAAAACATGCAAGCATAGCTTCATTATCCTCAACAATACCACATCTAATCATACCAGTTTGTAATTCCTGATAATATTCTTCTACATAATTTTTTCCTTGTCTTAGATGCTGCAAATTTTGAAGCAATTCATGTTGATAATATGGTGGAACCTAGCGAGTATGCATAGCATTTTTCAAAGCAGCCCAAGTAGCTGGAATAGGATATAATCTACAATGTTCAGATCACGAAACACATGCAAAACTAGTGAAAGCACAAACAGCAGAAGGAACACGTCTCTCCTCGGGATATTGTAAACATGTAAAACGTTGTTCAGTTTCTAACTCCCAAGTAAGATATATATCAGGAACATATCTACCCTCAAATGGTGGAATATTCAATTTCAGTTTAGGAAGATGGTCATGATCTCGTACCTCAGGTGGTGGTGCAGCCCTACCGTTGCAATGATATGCATGACGACCTGGTGGTGGTGGTGCTGGTGGTTGCACGTAGTTCTAATTTTGATCAACCTCATCCTCGTAATGGTCCTCCACTCTGCAGTAGCAGCAGGAGCTACAGAAGCATCAACAGCGGCACCAGAATTTTGACCAGGCTCAAGGGGAACGCGCAGTGCTCGTCCCACTTGAATTGGAAGGCGACGTTGTTGTTGTTGTAGAGGTGCGACAGGTGCAGCCGGCGGTGGTGTGGAAAATGCGCAAGCAATTCAGTAAACTTGTTATCGAGCTTTGTTTCGAACGTCTTCTCCATGCCATCTATCTTCTCCATGGCATCTTCAAATATGTTTAGCACATCTTGCACCTGTCCACTCATCATTTGCTGAAACTTATCATGAAGCTCCTTGCTTGTCAAGTTCTCCTAGTCAATCTAATCGGCTTGTGATCCTTCCATGGTTAGCAATAATAGAAACACAATATGATCCTACAGACTACTAACAAGTGGTGGTGGTGGTGTGTGTCACAAATCCGTTAAGCAAATCTCAAATTCTTACCAGTTCTTACCCAGCAGCAGGAGGTGATCTGCAACTGCTGTAGTCAAAACTCT